>NC_056745.1:790578533-790768533 GCF_019279795.1 Protopterus annectens
GGGGCTATTGCTGGTAAAATTTTCTGTTTTCTGCTTTTTTCAAAACTATTTCTGGAGTGGTTTGGCCGGCTACCATCAACTGCATTAGAAGCTGAAGTTGTACATACTTGGGGATTTAAGGATAGTACTGTATCTTATTTTTCTGTGTTTTTTAGGGTTTCAATGCATATTGTGGTCTTTCTCTCTCTCTCTGCAGATAGAGGGTGTTATTGTTCTTCTCACTTTTTTGTTATTCTATATTTAACTCTTAGCCTCAAGGGTTTCTCTGTGCTTTAAGTGTAAGCCACATAGCTTGGAATCTATTTTCTCCTGAATATCTGACTGGTTTGGACAGCGACAATCAACTGTATTAAAAGGTGAATTTAAGTACAAACTTGCAGTTTTAAAGATGGTACTGTGTTTTATCTTTCTGTTTACTTAATTGTTTCACTGAATATTGTGGTTTGTTTGTCTCTCTGCAGTTAGAGTGGGTTATTGCTGTTATCACGTCTTTGTTACTTGATATTTAACTCTTAGCCTAGAGGTTTTCTCTGTGCTTTAAGTGTTAGCAACATAGCTGGTAAGCTATTTTTTGCTCAATATCTGAGTGGTTAGTCTGCCTACAATCAACTGCGTTAGAAGCAGAAAATAAGCACAAACTTTAATTTTTAAAGATAGTACTCTATTGTATATTTCTGATTATTGATTTTTTTCAATGAATATTGTGGTCTGTAAGTCTCTCTGCAGTTAAGGGGGGATATTGATGTTATCACTTCATTGTTATTTGATATTTAACTCTTAGCCTAGAGGTTTTATTTCTGCTTTAAGTTTTAGCCACATAGCTGGTAATCTATTGTCTGCTCAATGTCCGAGTGGTTTGGCTGGCTTCAATGAACTGTATTAGAAATTGAAGTTGTACACACTTGCAGTTTTAAGGATAGTACTGTATTTTATTTTTCAATTTTTTTATTTTTCAAGGAATATTGTGGTCTATCTGTCTCTCTGCTTTTGGAGGGGGCTATTGCTCTTATCACTTCTTTGTTATTCAATATTTATCTCTTAGCCAATAGGGTTTCTCTGTGCTCTAAGTGTTAGCCGCATAGCTTGGAATCTGTTTTGTATTTTATTTTTCCTGTTTATTTTATTGTTTCACTGAATTTTGTGGTCTGTCTATGTCTCTGCAGTTAGAAGGGATTATTGCTATTCTCACTTCTTTGTTATTTGACAATTACTTCTAAGCCAAGAGGGATTATCTGTGCTTTAAGTGTTAGCCACATAGCTGGTAATATATTTTCAGCTCAATATCTGAGTGGTTTGGCTGGTTACAATCAACAGTATTAGAAACTGAAGTTGTTCAAACTTGCAGTTTTAAGGATAGTACTGTGTTTTATTTTTCTGTTTTTGTAAGTTTTCAATGAATATTGTGGTCTGTCTGTCTCTCTGCAGTTAGAAGGGTTATTCCTCTTCTCACATCTTTGTTATTCGATACTTAACTCTTAGCCTAAAGGGTTTCTCTGTGATTTAAGTGTTAGACACATAGCTTGGAATCTATTTTCGCCTGAATATCTAAGTGGTTTGGCTGGCTTCAATCAACTTTATTAAAAGCTGAAGTTAAGTACAAACATGCAGTTTTAAAGATAGTATTGTATTTTATTTTTCTGTTTATTTAATTATTTCATTGTATTTTGTGGTCTGCCTGTCTCTCTCCAGTTAGAGGGGGTTATTGCTCTTCGCACTTCTTTGTTATTCGATATTTAACTCTTAGCCTATAGGGTTTATCTGTGCTTTAAGTGTTAGCCACATAGCTTGGAATGTATTTTCTGCTCTATATCTGAGTGGTTTGGCATTCTACAATCAACCGTATTAGAAACTGAAGTTAAGTCAAACTTGCAGTTTTAAAGATAGTACTGCATTTTTTTAATTGTTTGACTGAATATTGTGGTCAGTCTGTCTCTCTGCAGGTAGAGGGGGTTATTGCTGTTCTCACATCTTTGTTATTCATTATTTAACTCTCACCCTAGATTTTGTTTGTGCTTTAAGTTTTAGTCAAATGGCTTGGAATCTATTTTCTGCTCAATATCTGAGCTGTTTGACTGGCTTCAATCAATTGTATTAGATGAAGTTATGTACAAACTTTTATTTTTCAACATCTTCTGTGTGGAGACATGCGTGAATGGGCGTACCTTCATTGAAGGTTGTGCATCAGGGCTGGCAACTCGGCATGTAAAAATCAACTGCCAATCATTAGCGGACTGGAGTTCCGCTATGGTGACCCCTAACCAGGAAACGCCGAAAAGACACAACAACTGTATTTTATTTTTCTGTTTATTTAATTGTTTCATAAAATATTGTGGACTCTCTCTCTCTCTCTCTCTGTAGGTATAAGGGGATATTGCTGTTCTCACTTCTTTTTTATTCGATATTTAACTCTTAGCTTAGAGAGTTTCTCTGGGCTTTAAGTGTTAGCCACAGAGCTGGTAATCTATTTTCTGCTCAATATCTGAGTGGTTTGGCTGGCTACGATCAACTGTATTAGAAGCTGAAGTAGTACAAACTTGCTGTTTTAAGGATGGTACTGTATTTTATTTTTCTGTTTTTTAATTTTTCAATGGATATTTTTGTATATTTGTCTCTCAGCAGTTAGAAGGGGTTATTGCTGTTCTCACTTCTTAGTTATTCGATATTTATCTCTTAACCTAGAGGGTTCCTCTGTGCTTTAAGTATTAGCCACATAGTTGGGAATTTAATTTCTGCTCAATATCTGAGTGGTTTGGCTGGCTACAATGAACTATATATTGAAGCCGAAGTTAAGTACAAATGTGCAGTTTTAAAAATAGTACTGTATTTTACTTTTCGATTTATTTTATTGTTTCATTGAATTTTGTGGTCTGTTTGCATCTCTGCAGTTAGAGGGGGTCATTGCTCTTCGCGCTTCTTTGCTATTCAATATTTAACTCAGCCTATAGGGTTTATCTGTGCTTTAAGTGTTAGCCACATAGCTTGGAATGTATTTTCTGCTCTATATCCGAGTAGTTTGGTTGGTTACAATCGACTGTATTAGAAGCTGAAGTTAAATACAAACTTAAAGTTTTAAAGATAGTACTCTATTTTATATTTCTGTTTATTGAATTGTTCCAGTGAATATTGTGGTCTGTCTGTCTCTCTGCAGTTAGAGGGGTATATCGCTGTTCTCACTTCTTTGTTATTCTATATTTAACTCTTAGACAATAGGGTTTCTCTGTACTTTAAGAGTTAGCCACATGGCTAATAATCTATTTCCTGCTCAATACCTTAGTGGCTTCGCTGGCTACAGTGAACTGCTTTACAAGCTGAAGTAGCATAAACTTGCAGTTTTAAGGATAGTACTGCTTTTTATTTTTCTTTTTTTTAAATTTTTCACTGAATATAGTGGTCTGCCTGTCTCTGTGTAGTTAGAGGGGTTTATTGCTTTTCTCACTTCTTTCTTATTTGATTTTTAACTCCTAGCTTTCTCTGTGCTTTAAGTGTCAGTCACGTAGCCGGGAATATATTTTCTGCTTAATATCTGAGTTGTTTCGTTGGCTACAATCAATTGTATATTGAAGCAGAAGTTAAGTAAAACTTGCAGTTTTAAAGATAGTGCTATATTGTATTTTTTATTTATTTTATTGTTTCACTGAAATTTGTGGTCTGTCTTTCTCTCTGCCATTAGAGGGGGTTATTGCTGTTCTCCCTTCTTTGTTATTCAATATTTAACTCTTAGCCTAGAGGGTTTCTCTGTGCTCTGTGCCACATAGCTTGCAATCTTTTTTTGCTCAATATCTTGGTTGTTTGTTTGGCTACAATTGTATTGGAAGTTGAAATTAAGTACAAACTTGCAGTTTGAACGATAGTACTATATTTTATTTTTCTGTTTAATTGTTTCACAACATATTGTGGTCTTTCTGTCTCTCTGCAGTTCTAGGGGGTTATTGCTGTTTTCCCTTCTTTGTTATTCGATATTTAACTCTTATCCTTGAAGCTTTCTCTGTGCTTTAAGTGTTAGCCACATAGCTGATAATGTATTTTCTGCTCAATATCTGAGTGGTTTGGCTGGCTAGAATCAACTGTATTAGAAGCTGAAGTAGTACCAACTTGCAGTTTTAAAGATAGTATTGTATTTTATTTTTCTGTTTATTTTATTGTTTCACTGAATTTTGTGCTTTGTCTGTCTCTCTGCAGTTAAAGGGGTATATTGCTGTTCTCACTACTTTCTTATTTGATATTTAATGCTTAGCCTACAGGGTTTCTCTTTTCTTTAAGTGTTAACCACATAGCTTGGAATCTATTTTCTGCTCAATATCTGAGTGGTTTGGCTGGCTACAATCAAGTGTATTTGAAGCTGAAGTTAAGTAAAACTTGCAGTTTTAAAGATAGTACTGTATTTTATCTTTCTGTTTAATTGTTTCACTGAATATTGTGGTTTGTCTGTCTCTGCAGTTAGAGGAGGTTATTGCTGTTTTCATATATTATTTGATATTTCATTCTTAGCTTAAAAGGTTTCTCTGGGCTTTAAGTGCTAGCCACGTAGCTGGGAATCTTTTTTCAGCTCAGTATGTGATCGGTTTGGCAGGCTACAATCAACTGTATTGGAAACTAAAGTTAAGTACAAACGTGCAGCTTTACAGATAGTACTGTATTTTATTCTTATGCTAATGTAATAGTTTCACAAAATATTGTGGTCTGTCTGTCTCTCTGCAGTTAGAGGGGGTTACTGCTGTTCTCACTTCTTTGTTATGTAATATTTAACTCTTAGGCTAAAGGGTTTCTCTGTGCTTTAAGTGTTAGGCAATTAGCTGTGAATCTATTTTCTGCTCAATATCTGAGTGGTTTGGCTGGCTACAATCAAGTGTGTTAGAAGCTCAAGTTAAGTACAAACTTGCAGTTTTAAACCAGTTTTAAAGATAGTATGTAACTCTGGAAAAACAAAGTCAGCTTAAACCCAGCAGCAAATTATGAGACTCCACAAGTTGTTTTTAGCGCTTTCATTCACTTTAATCTTCTGTGAACTTCCTCAGAAACAACTTCACCATCCATACACCTGTTTAAGTACTATTCAATCACAATTAATTTACATACATAATTGATGGCAATGAATAAAATTTAAAGACATACCATAAAAAATTACTGAAAACTATATATAGTACATATGAACTCTTAAAACATCCTAAATAAATACTTCTCAAGTATATGTTTAACACTAATATAACTATATCATTTGAATATGTGATATCACAATAAAAATTATGAATTCATTTCCAGGAAAAATCTCATATTTATAGTTTCATTGAGACCTGGAAATTTGTCAGCTCCTAAAAATATTTGCCAAAAGGACTCTTTACATTCTAATAAAAGTTTGAAATTACCACCAAATGTTACACTATTTACACTATCTAGAACAGCAAATGTAAACTTTTTAAATTCATTACAAATGATAGAATGCCTTGTTAATGCATTATTTGTGTCTTTTTTCTTTATAGCCAAAATGTGTTCACTAATTCTGACTTTCAAGGCTCTTGTGGTCATTCCCACATAATGACTTGGACATGTTTGGCACTGAGCAAAATAAACAACCATAGAACTGTGACATGTAAAATACTGTTTTGACCAATGTGTTGTTCGTAAATGCTTAAAGTGTACAAAAGATGAATTAGTGATGTATCTACACTGTTTACAACAGTGGCAAGAAAAGGTGCCTTTAGTTTGTATGACACCCGTTCTATTTGTAGTACATCTGTTTTCCTTTTTCTCAAGTATACTTTTTAGATTAACTACTTTTTTGAAAGTGAACATTGGTTTAGTGCCTAAAATGTTCGCTAAATCTTGGTTACCCAAGATAATCTTCCAGTTATTTACAATAATGTCTTTAATAAGCCACATCTCATTAGAAATGGGTAGCAAAAGGAACCACTAAATTCCTTATTGTTCTTAGTTGTTACTTCTGTGACCAGTGACCCTACTGTTAAAATAGGCCTTGCTGTGGTCTCACGAAGAAATGTTACTTCTCTTTCTATTGTTTTTAACCATGCCAACTTATAACCTCTATTGACAAAGAATCCCCTTAGATTATTTGTTTCACTCAGAAAAATCTCATTGTCAGATGTCAACCTGCTTAGACGAATGTATTGACCCTTTATAACCCCTTTCTTCATGTGGTAAGGGTGTATACTGTTTTTGTGCAAATACTGATTTGCAAATGTAGGTTTTCTATATATGGAACTTGAGAATTTTTTAAGTACATTGTCATAACTTAAATGTAAATCCAAAAAATTGATGTTAGTTCCAAATTCACCAACAGTGAATGTTAGACAATTTGTAGTGTTGTTCAAATAATGAACAAAGTCATGAAATTCCTGTAAGGTACCATTCCATAGAAAAAACAGATCATCTATGTATCTGGTGTAAAAGATGATCTTGTCTTTGTAAATAGAATTTGCCACAAAAGTGTTTTCCCATTGTGCCATAGCCAGATTTGCATAGGCCGGAGCTACCCTTGCCCCCATTGCCACACCCGAAACTTGCCTATAAAATTTATCATTGAATTTGAAAAGTTGTTTTGTAATACACATTCCATAAGACTACAAATGGTGTTAACCTTAATATTACTTAAATTTGTGTTAGCAACCAAATATTGTCTTAAATGTTCAATTCCAAATTCATGATCAATACAAGTGTATAAAGATTGTACATCCAAGGAAGCAAGAAAGAATTCAGATGTCAGAGGTTGTAATTCTCTAAGCTGTTCCAATAGATGCCAAGAGTCTTTTAAATAATATTTAGAACGTTGTACTATTGGATTCAAAGTGTAATCTAACCAAATAGAGATATTTTCTGTCTTACATTTGGGGGCTGAGATAATTGGCCTAAAAGTGGGATCAAACAGGTTTTTTTGTAGTTTTGGGATACCAAACATGTTTCCCATTTTAGGAAATTCAACTAATAGGAAACTATATGTTGCATAGTCTATTTCATCTTGACTAAACATATCAAATAAAGTAGTATCTAATCTTAAAAAACTTTTTTGTATCATCTTAGTATCTACTTCTTGATAGACATGTTTGTCCATTAACAAAGCTTCCATTGAGTTTATATATTGTGAATTTTCCATAATTACTATTTTGCCCCCCTTGTCAGCCTTCATAATTCTTATGTCCGTGTTGTCTTTTAAGTTTTTCAGAGCCGTTAACTCTGGCTCACTTAAATTCTCAAGAAAGCTAGTGGCATTTATCTTTCTCATAGCTTCCTCACATATGTTTTGAAAAACTTGAAGTGTGCCCACTAGTGGTGGATTAAAGGTACTAGCTTTCTTGGGACCTTCTTGTGTAGAGATTGTTGTAATGTCTTTCATAATGTATTTAAGATTTAATTTCCAAAGTGTTAATCTGAAATCTATTATGGTTTTTGTCTTATTAAAATGATTGGAAGGAATAAAAGACAAACCTTTCTGTAAGAGACTAGTAGTCTCTTCATAAATTTCCATATTTGACAAGTTGTGTATCTGTATTTCATATGAATTTAAGGGAACTGCCCCTACCATCTCTTTCTGTTTCTCAGCCTTCCCTTGGGTTTGTTCTGAACCACTTTGTTCAAAGTTGGCCCACATTTGTTCCCCTGTTTGTCGACTAAAAAAGGACCTCCATTGGATCCATTGTCACCACAGTTATTGTCCGTATTTGTGGTATTATTAGAAACTGTGTGACTATCATTGTTAGATGCACTAGCAACCTGACCATTCCTGTCACAGTTATTACAATTATCTAAGATAGGGGCTTCGATATTATTTGCCCCACCATTATTGCTCAACCTACTATTAGAGCCAGACACATTTCTTTTGTCATTTGAATCCACAATATGCTTATTATTACAATTAGTATCATGCATATATTCTGTGTCAACATGTGATACCAAAACATAAGCTTTTTTGTTAGCATATGCTGTAATGTCCCTTTTTAATTTCTTTTGCTTTCTTGAAATGATCGTCGCTCTTTGCCGGTCTGCTCTAGCAGTAATGCTGGAGTACAAACTCGTAAAAGTAGAAAAACAAGCAAAGTTCTTAATTTTGGAGTCTAAATCAGTCATTTGTTGTTTTAAGACTTGTAGCTCCTTTGTATAATGATTAATCAAAGCCGTCATCAATTTTAGTCCAAAGTCGTTAAATAAACCAGTCAGTTCTTCATACAAACTGTCCCCAAACGCTACACAGTTTGGAAATTTACTGTATGTATTTTATTTTTCTGTTTCTTTAATTGTTTCACTAATTGTTGTATGTCTGTCTCTCTGCAATTACAGAGGTTTATTGCTGTTCTCACATCTTTGTTATTCGATATTAAACTCTTAGTCTGTAGGGTTTCTCTTTGCTTTAAGAGTTAGTCAAATAGCTGGGAATCTATTTTCTGCTCAATATCTTAGCAGTTTGGCAGGATTCAATCTATTGTATCAGAAGTTGAAGTTATATAAAAACTTGAAGTTTTAAAGACAGTACTGTGTTTTATTTTTCTGTTTATTTAATTGTTTCATAAAATATTGTGGACTGTCTGTCTCTCTGCAGGTATAAGGGGATATTGATGTTCACACTTCTTTTTTATGTAATATTTAACTCTTAGTCTAGAGGGTTTCTCTGTGCTTTAAGTTTTAGGCACATAGCTGGTAATCTATTTTCTGCTCAATATCTGAGTGGTTTGGCTGGCTACAATCAACTGTATTAGAAGCTGAAGTAGTACAAACGTGCAGTTTTAAGGACAGTACTGTATTTTATTTTTCTGTTTTTTAATTTTTCAATGAATTTTGTTGTCTTTGTTTCAATGCAGTTAGAAGGGGTTATTGCTGTTCTCACTGTTTTTTTATTCGATTTTAACTCTTAACCTAGAGGGCTTCTCTGTGCTTTAAGTGTTAGCCACATAGTCGGGAATTTAATTCCTACTAAATATCTGAGTGGTTTGGCTGGCTACAATCAACTGTATATTTAAACTGAAGTTAAGTACAAACTTGCAGTTTTAAAGATAGTGCTGCATTTTACTTTTCTGTTTATTTTATTGTTTCACTGAATTTTGTGTTCTGGCTGTCTTTCTGCAGTTAGAGGGGTTATTGCTCTTCTCACTTCTTTGTTATTTGATATTTAACTCTTAGCCTACAGGGTTTCTCTGTGCTTTAAGTGTTAGCCACATAGCCAGGAATCTATTTTCGGCTCAATATCTGAGTGGTGTGACTGGCTGCAATCAGCTGTACTAGAAGCTGAAGTTAAGAAAAAACTTGCAGTTTTAAAGATAGTACCGTATTTTATTTTTCTGTTTATTTTATTCTTTTACTGAATATTGTGGACTGTTTGTCTCTCTGTAGTTAGAGGGGCTTTTTGCTTTTCTCACTTCTTTGTTATACAATATTTACCACTTAGTCTACTTGTTTTCTCTGTGCTTTAAGTGTTAGCCACATAGCCGGGAATCTATTTTCTGCTCAATATCTGAGTTGTTTGGCTGGCTACAGTCAACTGTATTTGAAGCTGAAGTTAAGTGCAAACTTCCAGTTTTAAAGATAGTACTGCATTTTATTTTTCTGTTTATCTAATTTATTTACTGAATATTGTGGTATGTCTCTCTGCAGTTAGAGGGGGTTATTGCTGTTCTCACTTTTTTATTATTTGATATTTAACTCTTAGGCTAGGGTTTTTTGTGCTTTAAGTGTTAACCAGATAGCTGGGAAACTATTTTCTGTTCAACAACTGACTGGTTTGGCTGACTACAATTAATTGTATTAGAATCTGAAGTTAAGTATAAACTTGCAGTTTTAAAGATTGTACTGTGTTTTATTTTTATGTTCATTTAATTGTTTTATTGAGTATTGTGGTTTGTCTGTCTCTCTGCAGTTAGCGTGGGTTGTTGCTCTTCTGACTTCTTTGTTATTTGATATTTACCTCTTAGCATAGAGGTTTTCTTTGTGTTTTAAGTGTTAGCCACATAGCTTGGAATCTATTTTTTCCTGAATATCTGAGTGGTTTGGCCAGCTACAATCAACTGTATTAGAAGCTGAAGTTAAGTACAAACTTGCAATTTTAAAGATAGTACTGTATTTTTTTCTCTTTATTCAATTGTTTCACTGAATATTGCGGTCAGTCTGTCTCTCTGCAATTAGAGGGGTTATTGCTGTTCTCACATCTTCGTTATTCATTATTTAACTCTTAGCCTAGAGGGTTTCTTTGTCCTTTAAGTGTTAGTTAAATAGCTGGGAATCTCTTTTCTGCTAAATATCTGAGCAGTTTGGCTGGCTTCAATTAATTGTATTAGAAGCTGAAGTTATGTACAAACTTGAAGTTTTAAAGAAAGTACTTGGTTTTATGCTACTGTTTATTTAATTGTTTCATAAAATATTGTGGACTGTCTGTCTCTCTTCAGGTATAAGGGGATATTGCTGTTTGCACTTCTTTTTTATTTGATATTTAACTCTTAGCCTCGAGGGTTTCTCTGTGCTTTACGTGTTAGCTACATAGCTGGTAAACTATTTTTTGCTCAATATCTAAGTGGTTTGGCTGGCTACAATCAACTGTACTAGAAGCTGAAGTAGTACAAACTTGCAGTTTTAAGTACAGTACTGTATTTTATTTTTCTGTTTTTTAATTTTTCAATGAATTTTGTTGTCTCTCTTTCTCTCTCTCTCTCTGCAGTTAGAAGGGGTTATGTCTCTTCTCATTTCTTTCTTATTCAATATTTAACTCTTAACCTAGAGGTTTTCTCTGTGCTTTTAGTGTTAGCCACATAGTCGGGAATTTAATTTCTGCTGAATATCTGAGTTGTTTAGCTGGCTACTATCAATTGTATATTGAAGCTGAAGTTAAGTAAAACTTGGAGTGTATTTTCTGCTCCATATCTGAGTAGTTTGGCTGGCTACAATCAACTGTATTCGAAGCTGAAGTTAAGTACAAACTTAAAGTTTTAAATATAGTACCCTTTTTTATATTTCTCTTTATTGAATTGTTCCACTGAATATTGTGGTCTGTCTATCTCTCTGTAGTTAAAAGGGGTTATTGCTGTTCTCACTTCTTTGTTATTCGATATTTAACTCTTAGCCTAGAGGTTTTCTCTCTACTTTATGTGTTAGCCACATAGCTTGGAATCTGTTTTCTGCTCAATATCTGGGTGGTTTTGCTGGCTACAATTAACTGTATTGGAAGCTGAAGTTAATTACAAACTTGCAGTTTTAAAGATAGTACTGTATTTTCTTTTTCTTTTAATTTATTTATGTCAATGAATACTGTGGTCTGTCTGTCTCTTTGCAGTTAGAGGAGTCTATTGCTGTTCTCACTTCTTTGTGTTTGATATTTCACTTTTAGCCTAAAGAGTTTCTCCGTGCTTTTGGTTTTAGACACATAGCTGGGAATGTATTTTCTGCTCAATATCTGAACAGTTTGGCTGGCTACAATCAAGTGTATTAGAAGCTGAAGTTATGTACAAACTTGCAGTTTTAAAGATAGTACTGTATTTTATTTTTCTTTTTATTTAATTTTGTTTCACAAAATAGTGTGGTCTGTCTGTCTCTCTGCAGTTCTAGGGTGGTATTGCTGTTTTCCCTTCTTTGTTTTTCAATATTTAACTCTTATCCTAGAGGTTTTCTCTGTGTTTAGGTGTTAGCCACATAGTTGTTAATTTATTTTCTGCTCAATATCTGAGTGGTTTGGCTGGCTAGAATAAACTGTATTGGAATCTGAAGTAATACAAACTTGCAGTTTTAAAGATACTACTGTATTTTATTTTTCTGTTTATTTTATTTTTTTTTCACTGAATTTTGTGGTCTGCCTGTCTTTCTGCAGTTAGAGGGGGTTATTGCTGTTCTCACTTCTTTCTTATTCAATATTTAACTCTTAGCCTACAGGGTTTCTCTGTTCTTTAAGTGTTAGCCACATAGCTTGGAATCTGTTTTCTGCCCAATATCTGAGTAGTTTGGCTGGCTACAAGTGTATTTGAAGCTGAAGTTAAGTAAAACTTGCAGTTTTAAAGATAGTACTGTATTTTATCTTTCTGTTTAATTGTTTCACTGAATATTGTGGTTTGGCTGTCTCTATGCAGTTAGAGGAGGTTATTGCTGTTCTCATTTATTATTCGATATTTCATTCTTAGCTTAAAGGGTTTCTCTGTGCTTTAAGTGCTAGCCACGTAACTGGGAATCTTTTTTCAGCTCAATATATGTGCGGTTTGGCAGGCTACAATCAACTGTATTCGAAACTAAAGTTATGTACAAACTTGTAGCTTTAAAGATAGTACTGTATTTTATTTTTATGCTAATGTAATAATTTCACAAAATATTGTGAGCTGTCTGTCTCTCTGCAGTTAGAGGGGGTTACTGCTCTCACTTCTTTGTTATTCGATATTAAACTCTTAGTCTAGATGGTTTCTCTGTGCTTTACATGTTAGCCACATAGCTGGGAATCTATTTCCTGCGCAATATCTGAGTGGTTTCGCTGGCTAAAATCAACTGTATTCGAAGTTGAAGTTAAGTCAAGTTTGCAGTTTTCAAGATAGTACTGTATATTGTTTTTCGGTTTATTTAATTGTTTCACTGAATATAGTGGTATTTCTGTCTCTCTCTACAGTTAGAGGGGGTTATTGCTGTTCTCACATCTTTGTTATTCGAGATTTAACTCTTAGCCTACAGGGTTTTTTCTTTGTTATAAGAGTTAGTCATATAGCTGGGAATCCTTTTTCTACTCAATATCTGATTTGTTTGGCTGGCTACAATCAACTGTATTATAAGCTGAAGTTGTACAAACTTGCAGTTTTAAGGATAGTACTGTATTTTTTTTCAGTTTTTTTAATTCTTCAATGAGTATTGTGGTCTGTGTCTCAATGAAGTTAGAGGGCATTATTGCTGTTCTCACTTCTTTGTTATTAGATATTTAACTCATAGAGGGTTTCAAGCGCTAAATGCATAGCCCTGAATCTAATTTCTGCTCAATATCTAAGTGTTTAGGCTGGCTACAATCAACTGTATTAGAAGCTGAAGTGAAGTACACAATTGCAGATTTAAAGATAATATTGTATTTTATTTTTCTGTTTTTTGTTAATTGTGTCACTAAATATTATGGTCTGTCTGTTTCTCTGCAGTTACAGGGGGTTATTGCTTTCCTCACTTCTTTGTTATTCGATTTTTAACTCTTAGCCTAGAGGGTTTCTCTGTCCTTTAAGTGCTAGATACATAGCTGGGAATATATTTTCTGATTAATAGCTCAGTGGTTTGGCCAGCTAAAATCAACTTTATTAGAAGCTGAAGTTAAGTACAAGCTTGCAGTTTTAAATATAGTACTGTATTTTGTTTTTCTGTTTATTTAATTGTTTTACTGAATATTGCAGTCTGTCTGTCTCTCTACAGTTAGAGAGGGTTGTTGTTGTTCTCACTTCTTTGTTATTTAATATTTAACTCTTAGCCTAGAGGGTTTCTCTGTGCTTTAAGTGTTAGGCAATTAGCTGTGAATCTATTTTCTGCTCAATATCTGAGTGGTTTGGCTGCCTACAATTAAGTGTGTTAGAAGCTCAAGTTAAGTACAAACTTGCAGTTTTAAACCAGTTTTAAAGATAGTATGTATTTTATTTTTCTGTTTTTTTAATTGGTTCACTAATTATTGATGTATGTCTGTCTCTCTGCAATTACAGAGGTTTATTGCTGTTCTCACATCTTTGTTATTCATATTTAACTCTTAGTCTATATGGTTTCTCTTTGCTTTAAGAGTTAGTCAAATAGCTGGGAATCTATTTTCTGCTCAATATCTGAGCAGTTTGGCTAGCTTCAATCTATTGTATTAGAAGTTGAAGTTATGTACAAACTTGAAGTTTTAAAGACAGTACTGTGTTTTATTTTTCTTTTTATTTGTTTCATAAAATATTGTGGACTGTCTGTCTCTCTGTAGGTATAAGAGGCATTGCTGTTCTCACTTCTTTTTTATGCAATATTTAACTCTTAGTTTACAGGGTTTAAGTTTTAGGCACATAGCTGGTAATCTATTTTCTGCTCAATATCTGCGTGGTTTGGCTATCTACAATCAACTGTATTAGAAGCTGAATCAGTACAAACTTGCAGTTTTAAGGATAGTACTGTATTTTATTTTTCTGTTTTTTTAATGTTTCAATGAATTTTGTTGTCTCTGTTTCTCTGCAGTTAGAAGAGGTTATTGCTATTTTCACTTCTTTGTTATTCAATATTTATCTCTTAAACTAGAGGGTTTCTCTGTGCTTTAACTGTTAGCCACATAGTCAGGAATTTAACTTCTGCTCAATATCTGAGTGGTTTGGCTGGCTACAATCAACTGTATATTTAAGCTGAAGTTAAGTACAAACTAGAAGCTTTAAAGATAGTACTGCATTTTACTTTTCAGTTTTATTGTTTCACTGAATTTTGTGTTCTGGCTGTCTCTCTGCAGTTAGAGGGGGTTATTGCTCTTCTCACTTCTTTGTTATTCGATATTTAACTCTTAGCCCAGAGGGTTTCTGTGCTTTAAGTGTTAGCCACATAGCCAGGAATCTATTTTCTGCTCAATATCTGAGTGGTGTGACTGGCTGTAATCAACTGTATTAGAAGCTGAAGTTAAGAACAAACTTGCAGTGTTAAAGTTTGTACTGTGTTTTATTTTTATGTTTATTTAGTTGTTTTACTGAGTATTGTGGTTTGTCTGTCTCTCTGCAGTTAGAGGGGGTTGTTGCTCTTCTGACTTCTTTGTTATTTGATATTTACCTCTTAGCATAGAGGTTTTCTCTGTGTTTTAAAGTGTTAGCCACATAGCTTGGAATCTATTTTCTCCTAAATATCTGAGTGGTTTGGCCGGCTACAATAAACTGTATTAGAAGCTGAAGTTAAGTACAAACTTGCAGTTTTAAAGATAGTCCTGTATTTTTTTTCTGTTTATTCAATTGTTTCACTGAATATTGTGGTCATTCTGTCTCTCTGCAGTTAGAGGGGTTATTGCTGTTCTCACATCTTTGTTACTCATTATTTAACTCTTAGCCTAGAGGGTTTCTCTGTGCTTTAAGTGTCAGCCAGGTAGCTGGGAATCTATTTTCTGCTTTACATCTGAGTTGTTTGGCTGGCTACAATCAATTGTATATTGAAGCTGAAGTTAAGTAAAACTTGCAGTTTTAAAGATAGTACTGTATTGTATTTTTCTCTTTGTTTTGTTGTATTACTATATTTTGTGGTCTGTCTGTCTCTCTGCAGTTAAAGGGGGTTATTGCTGTTTTCACTTCTTCGTTATTCCATATTTTACTCTTAGCCTAGAGGTTTTCTTTGTACTTTAAGTGTTAGCCACATAGCTTGGAATCTGTTTTCTGCTCAATATCTGGGTGGTTTGGCTGGCTACAAATAACTGTACTGGAAACTGAAATTAATTACAAACTTGCAGTTTTAAAGATAGTACAGTATTTTCTTTTTCTTTATTTATGTCACTGAATATTGTGGTCTGTCTGTCTCTCTGCAGTTAGAGGAGGATATTGCTGTTCTCACTTCTTTGTTATTTTATATTTCACTCTTAGCCTAAAAGGTTTCTCCGTACTTTAGGTGTTAGACACATAGCTGGGAATGTATTTTCTGCTAAATATCTGAACAGATTGGCTGGCTACAATCAAGTGTATTAGAAGCTGAAGTTATGTACAAACTTGCAGTTTTAAAGATAGTACTTTATTTTTTTCCTGTTTATTTAATTTTCTTTCACAAAATAGTGTGGTCTGTCTGTCTCTCTGCAGTTTTAGGGGGTCATTGCTGTTTTCACTTCTTTGTTATTCGATATTTAACTCTTATCCTAGAGGTTTTCTCTGTGCTTTAAGTGTTAGCCACATAGCTGGTAATCTATTTTCTGCTCAATATCTGAGTGGTTTGGCTGGCTAGAATCAACTGTATTGGAAGCTGAAGTAGTACAAACTTGCAGTTTTAAATATAGTACTGTATTTTATTTTTCTGTTTATTTCATTGTTTCACTGAATTTTGTGGTCTGTCTGTCTCTCTGCAGTGAGTGGGGTTATTGCTGTTCTCACTTCTTTCATAGTCGATATTTATCTCTTAGCCTACAGAGTTTCTCTGTGCTTTAAGTGTTATCTACATAGCTTGGAATCTATCTTCTGCTCAATATGTAAGTGGTTTGGCTGGCTACAATCAAGTGTATTATAAGCTGAATTTAAGTGAAAACTTGCAGTTTTAAAAATAGTACATTGGTTTATTGTTATGCTAATTTAATAGTTTCACAAAATATTGTGGTCTGTCTCTCTGCAGTTAGAGGGGGTGACTGCTGTTCTCACTTCTTTGTTATTTGATATTTAACACTTGACCTAGATGGTTTCTCTGTGCTTTAAGTGTTAGCCACATAGCTGGGAATCTATTTTCTGCTCAATATCTGAGTGATTTGGCTGGCTAAAACCATCTGTATGAGAAGTGGAAGTTAAGTCAAACTTGCAGTTTTAAAGACAGTACTGTGTTTTGTTTTTTGGTTTATTTAATTGTTTCACTAATAGTGTGGTCTTTCTGTATCTGTGCAGTTAGAGGAGGTTATTGCTGTTCTCACATCTTTGTTATTCAATAGTTAACCCTTAGCCTAGAGGGTTTCTCTTTTCTTTAAGAGTTAGTAACATAGATGGGAATATATTTTCTGCTCAATATCTGAGTTGTTTGGCTGGCTACAATCAACTGTATTATAAGCTGAAGACTTACAAACTTGCAGTTTTAAGGATAGTACTGTATTTTGTTTTTCTGTTTTTTTAATTCTTCAAGGAGTGTTGTAGTCTGTCTGCCTGTCCGTCAGCAGGTAGAGGGCATTATTGCTGTTCTCACTTCTTTGTTATTTGATATTTAACTCTTAGCCTAGAGGGTTTCTCTGTGCTTTGAATGTTATATACATAGCTGGGAATCTATTTTCTGATTAATATCTGAGTGGTTTGGCCGACTAAAATCAGCTTTATTAGAAGCTGAAGTAAAGTACAAGCTTGCAGTTTTAAATATAATACTGTATTTTTTTTTTGTTGTTTTGTACTTTTTGTTTGTCTCGTATTTATGTAGATTATAGTGGAGCTTATCTCCCCGGGCCTCTACTGAAAATGGACTTGTATCCAGTTGGACTAGCCCGGTCAACAAATGTAAAATAAAATAAAAATAAATAAATATTTTGTTTCTCTGTTTATTGAATTATTTTACAGAATATTGTGGTCTGCCTGTCTCTCTGCAGTTAGAGGGGGTTGTTGCTGTTCTCACTTCTTTGTTGTTTGATATTTAAACCTTAGCCTAGAGGGTTTATCTGTGCTTTAAGTGTTAGACAAATAGCTGTGAATCTATTTTCTGATCAATGTCTGAGTGGTTTGGCTGGCTACAGTGAACTGTATTTGAAGCTGAAGTTATGTACAAACTTGCAGTTTTAAAGATAGTACTGTATTTTATTTTTCTGTCTAATTATTTCACAACATATTGCAGTCTTTTTGTCTCTCTGCAGTTCGAGGGTGTTATTGTTTTCACTTCTTTGTTATTCGATATTTAACTCTTATCCTAGAGGCTTTCTCTTTGGTTTAATTGTTAGCCACATAGCTGGTAATCTATTTTCTGCTTAATATCTGAGTGGTTTGGCTGGCTAGAATCAACTGTATTAGAAGCTGAAGTAGTACCAATTTGCAGTTTTAAAGATAGTACTGTATTTTATTTTTCTGTTTATTTTATTGTTCCACTGAATTTTGTGGTCTGTCTGTCTCTCTGCAGTTAGAGGGGGTTATTGCTGTTCTCACTTCTTTCTTATTCGATATTTAACTCTTAGCCCACAGGGTTTCTCTGTTCTTTAAGTTTTAGACACATAGCTTGGAATCTATTTTCTCCTCAATATCTGAGTGGTTTGGCTGGCTACAATCAAGTGTATTTGAAGCTGAAGTTAAGTAAAAGTTGCAGTTTTAAAAATAGCACTGTATTTTATCTTTCTCTTTAATTGTTTCACTGAATATTGTGGTTTGTCTGTCTCTCTGCAGTTAGAGGAAGTTATTGCTGTTCTCATTTATTATTTGATATTTCATTCTTAGCTTAAAGGGTTTCTCTGTGCTTTAAGTGCTAGCCATGTACCTGGGAATCTTTTTTCAGCTCAATAGCTGAGTGGTTTGGCAGGCAACAATCAACTATATTAGAAACTAAAGTTAAGTACAAACTTGCAGCTTTATAGATAGTACTGTATTTGATTTTTATGCTAATGTAATAGTTTCACAAAATATTGTGGGCTGTCTGTCTCTCTGCAGTTAGAAGGGGTTACTGCTGTTCTCACTTCTTTGTTATTTAATATTTAACGCTTAGCCTAGAGGGTTTCTCTGTGCTTTAAGTGTTAGCCACATAGCTGGTAACCTATTTTCTGCTCAATATCTGAGTGGTTTGACTTGCTGCAATCAACTGTATATTGAAGCTGAAGTTAAGTACAAATGTGTAGTTTTAAAGAGAGTGCTATATTTTATTTTTCAGTTTATTTTATTGTTTTACTGAATATTTTGGTCTGTCTGTCTCTCTGCAGTTACCAGGGGTTATTGTTGTTCTCACTTCTTTGTTATTTAAAATTTAACTCTTAGCCTAGTAGGTTTCTCTGTGCTTTAAGTGTTAGTCACTTAGCTGGTAATCTATTTTTGGGTCTATATTAAATCAGCGAACGCATAAAAAAGTGAACGCTGATTGATCGACCTTATGTAAGAGAAGGCTTACAATCTTGAACTGTCAGATTAGCAATTTTTTTCCTAGGGAAAAAAATTGCTAATCCAAAACACATACACACAACACAAGCACACCAAACAAACAGAAATCCACGCACTTACACCTAAAATCTGACACCTAACCCTACACTAAACAATGCAGACACCACTAACTATCCACTTACCTTAACCCAAACCGTAACCCTAAGGTCCGTCACTATTGCACACTCACCTCACCCGTTCCCTAACCCTAACTCACCTAAACCCGCCCTAACCCTCACGTCCACACAATTGCACACATACCTAACCTGAGCCCTAAACCTAATTCACCTAACCCACCCTAACACTCACATCCACACAATCACACACTTACCTGAATCCAACCCGTAACTTTCCACCACAGCACTGAAAATACAGAAGCAACAGAAATGGACAACCGAATTCTCTGCATATGAAACAAATTGAGTTTCTGTTGCTTCGATATTTTTAACATTCGTTAAAATAAGGTAGATCAATCAGTGTTCACTTCTTTAAGCATTAGCTGATCTAATATAGACCCTCTATTTTCTGCTCAATATCTGAGTTGTTTGGCTGGCAACAATCAACTGTAATATAAGCTGAAGTTTTACAAATTTGCAGTTTTAAGGATAGTACTGTATTTTGTTTTTCTGTTTTTTAATTCTTCAAGGAGTATTGTGGTCTGTCTGTCTCTCTACAGTTAGAGGGCATTATTGCTGTTCTCACTTCTTTGTTATTCGATATTTAACTCAGCCTAGAGGGTTTCTCTGTGGTTTAAGTGTTAGCCACATAGCTTGGAATCTAATTTCTGCTCAATATCTGAGTGTTTAGGCTTGCTACAATCAATTGTATTAGAAGCTGAAGTTAAGTACAAAATTGCAGTTTTAAAGATAGTATTGTATTTTATTTTTCTGTTTATTTGTGTCACTGAATATTGTGGTCTGTCTGTTTCTCTGCAGTTACAGAGGGTTATTGCTCTTCTTACTTCTTTGTTATTCAATTTTTAACTCTTAGCCTAGAGGGTTTCTCTGTGCTTTAAGTGCTATATACATAGCTGGGAATCTATTTTCTGATTACTATCTGAATGGTTTGGCTGGCTAAAATCAACACTATTAGAAGCTGAATATAAGTACAAGCTTGCAGTTTTAAATATAGTACTGCATTTTGTTTTTCTGTTTATTTGTTTTACTGAATATTGTGGTCTGTCTGTCTCTCTGCAGTAAGAGGGGGTTGTTGCTGTTCTCACTTCTTTGGTTTTTAATATTTAAATCTTAGCCTAGAGGGTTTCTCTGTGCTTTAAGTGTTAGCCACATAGTCGGGAATTTAATTTCTGCTCAATATCTGAGTGGTTTGGCTGGCTACAATCAACTGTATATTTAAGCTGAAGTTAAGTACAAACTTGCAGTTTTAAAGAGAGTACTGCATTTTACTTTTCGGTTTATTTAATTGTTTCACTAATATTGTGGTTTTCTGTCTCTCTGTAGTTAGAGAGGGTTGTTGCTTTTCTCACTTCTTTGTTATTCGATATTTAACTCTTAGCCTAGAGGGTTTCTCTGTGCTTTAAATGTTAGCCACATAGCCAGGAATCTATTTTCTGCTCAATATCTGAGTGGTGTGACTGGCTGCAATCAACTGTATTAGAAGCTGAAGCTAAGAACAAACTTGCAGTTTTAAAGATAGTACTGTATTTTATTTTTCTGTTTATTTTATTCTTTTACTGAATATTGTGGTCTGTCAGTCTCTCTGCAGTTAGAGGAGCTTTTGGCTTTTCTCACGTCTTTGTTATTCGATATTTACCACTTAGTCTATTTTTTTCTCTGTGCTTTAAGTGTTAGCCACATAAACGGGAACCTATTTTCTGCTCAATATCTGAGTGGTTTCGCTGGCTACAGTCAACTGTATTTGAAGCTGAAGTTAAGTACAAACTTCTAGTTTTAAAGATAGTACTGTATTATATTTTTCTGTTTATTTAATTTATTTACTGAATATTGTGGTCTGTCTCTTTACAGTTAGAGGGGGTTATTGCTGTTCTCACTTTTTTATTATTTGATATTTAACTCTTAGGCTATGGGGGTTTCTGTGCTTTAATTGTTAACCACATAGGTGGGAAACTATTTTCTGCTCAATAACTGACTGGTTTGGCTGACTACAATCAATTGTATTAGAATCTGATGTTAAGTACAAACTTGCAGTTTTAAAGATTGTACTGTGTTTTATTTTTATGTTTATTTAGTTGTTTTACTAAGTATTGTGGTTTGTCTGTCTCTCTGCAGTTACAGGGGGTTGATGCTCTTCTGACTTCTTTGTTATTTGATATTTACCTCTTAGCATAGAGGTTTTCTCTGTGTTTTAATCGTTAGCCACATAGCTTGGAATCTATCTTCTCCTGAATATCTGAGTGGTTTGGCCAGCTACAATCAACTATATTAGAAGCTGAAGTTAAGTACAAACTTCCAGTTTTAAAGATAGTACTGTATTTTTTTTCTGTTTATTCAATTGTTTCACTGAATATTGTGGTCAGTCTGTCTCTCTGCAGTTAGAGGGGTTGTTGCTGTTCTCACATCTTTGTTATTTGTTATTTAACTCTTAGCCTAGAGGGCTTCTTTGTGCTTTAAGTGTTAGTTAAATAGCTGGGAATCTATTTTCTGCTCAATATCTGAGCAGTTTGGCTGGCTTCAATCAATTGTATTAGAAGTTGAAGTTATGTACAAACTTGAAGTTTTAAAGACCGTACTGTGGTTTATTTTTCAGTTTTTTTAATTGTTTCATAAAATATTGTGGACTGTCTGTCTCTCTTAAAGTATAAGGGGATATTGCTGTTCTCACTTCTTTTTTATTCGATATTTAACTCTTTGCCTAGAGGGTTTCTCTGTGCTTAAGTGTTAGCTACATAGTTGGTAATCTATTTTCTGCTCAATATCTGAGTGGTTTGGCTGGCTACAATCAACTGTATTAGAAGCTGAAGTAGTACAAACTTGCAGTTTTAAGCACAGTACTGTATTTCATTTTTCTGTTTTTTTAATTTTTCAATGAATGTTGTCTCTCTGTCTCTTTGCAGTTAGAAGGTGTTATTGCTGTTCTCACTTCTTTCTTATTCATTATTTAACTCTTAACCTAGAGGGTTTCTCTGTGCTTTAAGTGTTAGCCACATAGTCGGGAATTTAATTTCTGCTCAATATCTGAGTTGTTTGGCTGGCTACAATCAATTGTATATTGAAGCTGATGTTAAGTAAAATTTGCAGTTTTAAAGATAGTACTGTATTTTATTTTTCCCTTTATTTTATTGTATTACTGAATTTTGTGGTCTGTCTGTCTGCAGTTAAAGGGGGTTATTGCTGTTCTCACTTCTTTGTTATTCCATATTTAAATCTTAGCCTAGAGGTTTTCTCTGTGCTTTAAGTATTAGCCACATAGCTTGGAATCTGTTTTCTGCTCAATGTCTGGTTGGTTTGGCTGGCTTCAATTAACTGTATTGGAAGCTGAAGTTAATTACAAACTTGCAGTTTTAAAGATAGTACTGTATTTTGTTTTTCTTTTTATTTATTTATGTCACTGAATATTGTAATCTATATGTCTCTCTGCAGTTAGATGAGGCTATTGCTGTTCTCACTTTTAGCCTAAAGGGTTTCTCCGTGCTTTAGGTGTTAGACACATAGCTGGGAATCTATGTTCTGTTCAATATCTGAACAGTTTGGCTGGCTACAATCAGGTGTATTAAAAGCTGAAGTTATGTACAAACTTGCAGTTTTAAAGATAGTACTGTATTTTATTTTTCTGTTTATTACATTTTGTTTCACAAAATAGTGTGGTATGTCTGTCTCTCTGCAGTTTTAGGGGGTTATTGCTGTTTTTACTTCTTTGTTATTCGATATTTAACTCTTATCCTAGAGGTTTTCACTGTGCTTTAAGTGTTAGCCGCATAGCTGATAATCTGTTTTCTGCTCAATATCTGAGTGGTTTGGCTGTCTACAATCAACTGTATTCAAAGCTAAAGTTGAATACAAACTTAAAGTTTTAAAGATAGTACTCTACTTTATATTTCTGTTTATTGAATTGTTCCACTGAATATTGTAGTTTGTCTGTCTCCCTGTAGTTAGAAGTGGTTATTGCTGTTCTCACTTCGTTATTCAATATTTAACTCTTAGCCTAGAGGGTTTCTCTGTGCTTTAAGTGTCAGCCATGTAGCCGGGAATCTATTTTCTGCTTAACATCTGAGTTGTTTGGCTGGCTACAATCAATTGCATATTGAAGCTGATGTTAAGTAAAACTTGCAGTTTTAAAGATAGTACTGTATTTTATTTTTCTCTTTATTTTATTGTATTACTGAATTTTGTGGTCTGTCTGTCTGCAGTTAAAGGGGTTATTGCTGTTCTCACTTCTTTGTTATTCCATATTTAAATCTTAGCCTAGAGGTTTTCACTGTGCTTTAAGTATTAGCCACATAGCTTGGAATCTGTTTTCTGCTCAATGTCTGGTTGGTTTGGCTGGCTACAATTATCTGTATTGGAAGCTGAAGTTAATTACAAACTTGCAGTTTTAAAGATAGTACTGTATTTTGTTTTTCTGCTTATTTCATTGTTTCACTGAATTTTGTGGTCTGTCTGTCTCTCTGCAGTTAGAGGGGTCACTGCTGTTCTCACTTCTTTCATGTTCGCAATTTAATTCTTAGCCTACAGGGTTTCTCAGTGCTTTAAGTGTTAGCCACATAATTTGGAATCTATTTTCTGCTCAATATGTAAGTGGTTTGGCTGGCTACAATTAAGTGTATTATAAGCTGAAGTTAAGTACAAACTTGCAGTTTTAAAAATAGTACTGTATTTTATTTTTATGCTAACTTAATAGGTTCACAAAATATTGTGGTCTGTCTGTCTCAATGAAGTTAGAGGGCATTATTGCTGTTCTCACTTCTTTGTTATTAGATATTTAACTCATAGCCTAGAGGGTTTCAAGCGCTAAATACATAGCCCTGAATCTAATTTCTGCTCAATATCTAAGTGTTTAGGCTGGCTACAATCAACTGTATTAGAAGCTGAAGTGAAGTACACAATTGCAGTTTTAAAGATAATATTGTATTTTATTTTTCTGTTTTTGTTAATTGTGTCACTAAATATTATGGTCTGTCTGTTTCTCTGCAGTTACAGGGGGTTATTGCTTTCCTCACTTCTTTGTTATTCGATTTTTAACTCTTAGCCTAGAGGGTTTCTCTGTCCTTTAAGTGCTAGATACATAGCTGGGAATATATTTTCTGATTAATAGCTCAGTGGTTTGGCCAGCTAAAATCAACTTTATTAGAAGCCGAAGTTAAGTACAAGCTTGCAGTTTTAAATATAGTACTGTATTTTGTTTTTCTGTTTATTTAATTGTTTTACTGAATATTGCAGTCTGTCTGTCTCTCTACAGTTAGAGAGGGTTGTTGTTGTTCTCACTTCTTTGTTATTTAATATTTAACTCTTAGCCTAGAGGGTTTCTCTGTGCTTTAAGTGTTAGGCAATTAGCTGTGAATCTATTTTCTGCTCAATATCTGAGCAGTTTGGCTAGCTTCAATCTATTGTATTAGAAGTTGAAGTTATGTACAAACTTGAAGTTTTAAAGACAGTACTGTGTTTTCTTTTTCTTTTTATTTGTTTCATAAAATATTGTGGACTGTCTGTCTCTCTGCAGGTATAAGAGGCATTGCTGTTCTCACTTCTTTTTTATGCAATATTTAACTCTTAGTTTAGAGGGTTTCTCTGTGCTTTAAGTTTTAGGCACATAGCTGGTAATCTATTTTCTGCTCAATATCTGCGTGGTTTGGCTATCTACAATCAACTGTATTAGAAGCTGAATCAGTACAAACTTGCAGTTTTAAGGACAGTACTGTATTTTATTTTTCTGTTTTTTTAATGTTTCAATGAATTTTGTTGTCTCTGTTTCTCTGCAGTTAGAAGAGGTTATTGCTGTTTTCACTTCTTTGTTATTCAATATTTATCTCTTAAACTAGAGGGTTTCTCTGTGCTTTAACTGTTAGCCACATAGTCAGGAATTTAACTTCTGCTCAATATCTGAGTGGTTTGGCTGGCTACAATCAAATGTATATTTAAGCTGAAGTTAAGTACAAACTAGAAGCTTTAAAGATAGTTCTGCATTTTACTTTTCAGTTTTATTGTTTCACTGAATTTTGTGTTCTGGCTGTCTCTCTGCAGTTAGAGGGGGTTATTGCTCTTCTCACTTCTTTGTTATTCGATATTTAACTCTTAGCCCAGAGGGTTTCTGTGCTTTAAGTGTTAGCCACATAGCCAGGAATCTATTTTCTGCTCAATATCTGAGTGGTGTGACTGGCTGTAATCAACTGTATTAGAAGCTGAAGTTAAGAACAAACTTGCAGTGTTAAAGTTTGTACTGTGTTTTATTTTTATGTTTATTTAGTTGTTTTACTGAGTATTGTGGTTTGTCTGTCTCTCTGCAGTTAGAGGGGGTTGTTGCTCTTCTGACTTCTTTGTTATTTGATATTTACCTCTTAGCATAGAGGTTTTCTCTGTGTTTTAAAGTGTTAGCCACATAGCTTGGAATCTATTTTCTCCTAAATATCTGAGTGGTTTGGCCGGCTACAATAAACTGTATTAGAAGCTGAAGTTAAGTACAAACTTGCAGTTTTAAAGATAGTCCTGTATTTTTTTTCTGTTTATTCAATTGTTTCACTGAATATTGTGGTCATTCTGTCTCTCTGCAGTTAGAGGGGTTATTGCTGTTCTCACATCTTTGTTACTCATTATTTAACTCTTAGCCTAGAGGGTTTCTCTGTGCTTTAAGTGTCAGCCAGGTAGCTGGGAATCTATTTTCTGCTTTACATCTGAGTTGTTTGGCTGGCTACAATCAATTGTATATTGAAGCTGAAGTTAAGTAAAACTTGCAGTTTTAAAGATAGTACTGTATTGTATTTTTCTCTTTGTTTTATTGTATTACTGAATTTTGTGGTCTGTCTGTCTCTCTGCAGTTAAAGGGGGTTATTGCTGTTTTCACTTCTTCGTTATTCCATATTTAACTCTTAGCCTAGAGGTTTTCTTTGTACTTTAAGTGTTAGCCACATAGCTTGGAATCTGTTTTCTGCTCAATATCTGGGTGGTTTGGCTGTCTACAATTAACTGTACTGGAAACTGAAATTAATTACAAACTTGCAGTTTTAAAGATAGTACAGTATTTTCTTTTTCTTTTTCTTTATTTATGTCACTGAATATTGTGGTCTGTCTGTCTCTCTGCAGTTAGAGGAGGATATTGCTGTTCTCACTTCTTTGTTATTTGATATTTCACTCTTAGCCTGAAAGGTTTCTCTGTACTTTAGGTGTTAGACACATAGCTGGGAATGTATTTTCTGCTAAATATCTGAACAGTTTGGCTGGCTACAATCAAGTGTATTAGAAGCTGAAGTTATGTACAAACTTGCAGTTTTAAAGATAGTACTTTATTTTTTTCCTGTTTATTTAATTTTCTTTCACAAAATAGTGTGGTCTGTCTGTCTCTCTGCAGTTTTAGGGGGTCATTGCTGTTTTCACTTCTTTGTTATTCGATATTTAACTCTTATCCTAGAGGTTTTCTCTGTGCTTAAAGTGTTAGCCACATAGCTGGTAATCTATTTTCTGCTCAATATCTGAGTGGTTTGGCTGGCTAGAATCAACTGTATTGGAAGCTGAAGTAGTACAAACTTGCAGTTTTAAATACAGTACTGTATTTTATTTTTCTGTTTATTTCATTGTTTCACTGAATTTTGTGGTCTGTCTGTCTCTCTGCAGTGAGTGGGGTTATTGCTGTTCTCACTTCTTTCATAGTCGATATTTATCTCTTAGCCTACATAGTTTCTCTGTGCTTTAAGTGTTATCTACATAGCTTGGAATCTATCTTCTGCTCAATATGTAAATGGTTTGGCTGGCTACAATCAAGTGTATTATAAGCTGAAGTTAAGTACAAACTTGCAGTTTTAAAAATAGTACATTGGTTTATTGTTATGCTAATTTAATAGTTTCACAAAATATTGTGGTCTGTCTGTCTCTCTGCAGTTAGAGGGGGTGACTGCTGTTCTCACTTCTTTGTTATTTGATATTTAACACTTGACCTAGATGGTTTCTCTGTGCTTTACGTGTTAGCCACATAGCTGGGAATCTATTTTCTGCTCAATATCTGAGTGGTTTGGCTGGCTAGAATCAACTGTATTAGAAGCTGAAGTAGTACCAATTTGCAGTTTTAAAGATAGTACTGTATTTTATTTTTCTGTTTATTTTATTGTTCCACTGAATTCCGTGGTCTGTCTGTCTCTCTGCAGTTAGAGGGGGTTATTGCTGTTCTCACTTCTTTCTTATTCGATATTTAACTCTTAGCCCACAGGGTTTCTCTGTTCTTTAAGATTTAGACACATAGCTTGGAATCTATTTTCTCCTCAATATCTGAGTGGTTTGGCTGGCTACAATCAAGTGTATTTGAAGCTGAAGTTAAGTAAAAGTTGCAGTTTTAAAAATAGCATTGTATTTTATCTTTCTCTTTAATTGTTTCACTGAATATTGTGGTTTGTCTGTCTCTCTGCAGTTAGAGGAAGTTATTGCTGTTCTCATTTATTATTTGATATTTCATTCTTAGCTTAAAGGGTTTCTCTGTGCTTTAAGTGCTAGCCATGTACCTGGGAATCTTTTTTCAGCTCAATAGCTGAGTGGTTTGGCAGGCAACAATCAACTATATTAGAAACTAAAGTTAAGTACAAACTTGCAGCTTTATAGATAGTATTGTATTTGATTTTTATGCTAATGTAATAGTTTCACAAAATATTGTGGGCTGTCTGTCTCTCTGCAGTTAGAAGGGGTTACTGCTGTTCTCACTTCTTTGTTATTTAATATTTAACGCTTAGCCTAGAGGGTTTCTTTGTGCTTTAAGTGTTAGCCACATAGCTGGTAACCTATTTTCTGCTCAATATCTGAGTGGTTTGACTTGCTGCAATCAACTGTATATTGAAGCTGAAGTTAAGTACAAATGTGTAGTTTTAAAGAGAGTGCTATATTTTATTTTTCAGTTTATTTTATTGTTTTACTGAATATTGTGGTTTATCTGTCTCTCTGCAGTTAGAGGGGGTTATTGCTGTTCTCACTTCTTTGTTATTTGATATTTAACTCTTAGCCTAGTTGGTTTCTCTGTGCTTTAAGTGTTAGTCACATAGCTGGGAATCTATTTTCGGGTCTATATTAAATCAGCGAACGCTTAAAAAAGCGAACGCTGATTGATCGACCTTATGTAAGAGAAGGCTTACAATCTTGAACTGTCAGATTAGCAATTTTTTTCCTAGGGAAAAAAATTGCTAATCCAAAACACATACACACAACACAAGCACACCAAACAAACAGAAATCCACGCACTTACACCTAAAATCTGACACCTAACCCTACACTAAACAATGCAGACACCACTAACTATCCACTTACCTTAACCCAAACCGTAACCCTAAGGTCCGTCACTATTGCACACTCACCTCACCCGCTCCCTAACCCTAACTCATCTAAACCCGCCCTAACCCTCACGTCCACACAATCGCACACATACCTAACCTGAGCCCTAAACCTAATTCACCTAACCCACCCTAACACTCACATCCACACAATCGCACACTTACCTGAATCCAACCCGTAACTTTCCACCACAGCACTGAAAATACAGAAGCAACAGAAATGGACAACCGAATTCTCTGCATATGAAAAAAATTGAGTTTCTGTTGCTTCGATATTTTTAACATTCGTTAAAATAAGGTCGATCAATCAGTGTTCACTTCTTTAAGCATTAGCTGATCTAATATAGACCCTCTATTTTCTGCTCAATATCTGAGTTGTTTGGCTGGCAACAATCAACTGTAATATAAGCTGAAGTTTTACAAATTTGCAGTTTTAAGGATAGTACTGTATTTTGTTTTTCTGTTTTTTAATTCTTCAAGGAGTATTGTGGTCTGTCTGTTTCTCTACAGTTAGAGGGCATTATTGCTGCTCTCACTTCTTTGTTATTCGATATTTAACTCAGCCTAGAGGGTTTCTCTGTGGTTTAAGTGTTAGCCACATAGCTTGGAATCTAATTTCTGCTCAATATCTGAGTGTTTAGGCTTGCTACAATCAATTGTATTAGAAGCTGAAGTTAAGTACAAAATTGCAGTTTTAAAGATAGTATTGTATTTTATTTTTCTGTTTATTTGTGTCACTGAATATTGTGGTCTGTCTGTTTCTCTGCAGTTACAGAGGGTTATTGCTCTTCTCACTTCTTTGTTATTCAATTTTTAACTCTTAGCCTAGAGGGTTTCTCTGTGCTTTAAGTGCTATATACATAGATGGGAATCTATTTTCTGATTACTATCTGAATGGTTTGGCTGGCTAAAATCAACAGTATTAGAAGCTGAATATAAGTACAAGCTTGCAGTTTTAAATATAGTACTGCATTTTGTTTTTCTGTTTATTTAATTGTTTTACTGAATATTGTGGTCTGTCTGTCTCTCTGCAGTAAGAGGGGGTTGTTGCTGTTCTCACTTCTTTGGTTTTTAATATTTAAATCTTAGCCTAGAGGGTTTCTCTGTGCTTTAAGTGTTAGCCACATAGTCGGGAATTTAATTTCTGCTCAATATCTGAGTGGTTTGGCTGGCTACAATCAACTGTATATTTAAGCTGAAGTTAAGTACAAACTTGCAGTTTTAAAGAGAGTACTGCATTTTACTTTTCGGTTTATTTAATTGTTTCACTAATATTGTGGTTTTTCTGTCTCTCTGTAGTTAGAGAGGGTTGTTGCTTTTCTCACTTCTTTGTTATTCGATATTTAACTCTTAGCCTAGAGGGTTTCTCTGTGCTTTAAATGTTAGCCACATAGCCAGGAATCTATTTTCTGCTCAATATCTGAGTGGTGTGACTGGCTGCAATCAACTGTATTAGAAGCTGAAGCTAAGAACAAACTTGCAGTTTTAAAGATAGTACTGTATTTTATTTTTCTGTTTATTTTATTCTTTTACTGAATATTGTGGTCTGTCAGTCTCTCTGCAGTTAGAGGAGCTTTTGGCTTTTCTCACGTCTTTGTTATTCGATATTTACCACTTAGTCTATTTTTTTCTCTGTGCTTTAAGTGTTAGCCACATAAATGGGAACCTATTTTCTGCTCAATATCTGAGTGGTTTCGCTGGCTACAGTCAACTGTATTTGAAGCTGAAGTTAAGTACAAACTTCTAGTTTTAAAGATAGTACTGTATTATATTTTTCTGTTTATTTAATTTATTTACTGAATATTGTGGTCTGTCTCTTTACAGTTAGAGGGGGTTATTGCTGTTCTCACTTTTTTATTATTTGATATTTAACTCTTAGGCTATGGGGGTTTCTGTGCTTTAATTGTTAACCACATAGTTGGGAAACTATTTTCTGCTCAATAACTGACTGGTTTGGCTGACTACAATCAATTGTATTAGAATCTGATGTTAAGTACAAACTTGCAGTTTTAAAGATTGTACTGTGTTTTATTTTTATGTTTATTTAGTTGTTTTACTAAGTATTGTGGTTTGTCTGTCTCTCTGCAGTTACAGGGGGTTGATGCTCTTCTGACTTCTTTGTTATTTGATATTTACCTCTTAGCATAGAGGTTTTCTCTGTGTTTTAATCGTTAGCCACATAGCTTGGAATCTATCTTCTCCTGAATATCTGAGTGGTTTGGCCAGCTACAATCAACTATATTAGAAGCTGAAGTTAAGTACAAACTTCCAGTTTTAAAGATAGTACTGTATTTTTTTTCTGTTTATTCAATTATTTCACTGAATATTGTGGTCAGTCTGTCTCTCTGCAGTTAGAGGGGTATTGCTGTTCTCACATCTTTGTTATTTGTTATTTAACTCTTAGCCTAGAGGGTTTCTCTGTGCTTTAAGTGTTAGTTAAATAGCTGGGAATCTATTTTCTGCTCAATATCTGAGCAGTTTGGCTGGCTTCAATCAATTGTATTAGAAGCTGAAGTTATGTACAAACTTGAAGTTTTATAGACCGTACTGTGGTTTATTTTTCAGTTTTTTTAATTGTTTCATAAAATATTGTGGACTGTCTGTCTCTCTTAAAGTATAAGGGGATATTGCTGATCTCACTTCTTTTTTATTCGATATTTAACTCTTTGCCTAGTGGGTTTCTCTGTGCTTAAGTGTTAGCTACATAGTTGGTAATCTATTTTCTGCTCAAAATCTGAGTGGTTTGGCTGGCTACAATCAACTGTATTAGAAGCTGAAGTAGTACAAACTTGCAGTTTTAAGCACAGTACTGTATTTCATTTTTCTGTTTTTTTAATTTTTCAATGAATGTTGTCTCTCTGTCTCTTTGCAGTTAGAAGGTGTTATTGCTGTTCTCACTTCTTTCTTATTCATTATTTAACTCTTAACCTAGAGGGTTTCTCTGTGCTTTAAGTGTTAGCCACATAGTCGGGAATTTAATTTCTGCTCAATATCTGAGTTGTTTGGCTGGCTACAATCAATTGCATATTGAAGCTGATGTTAAGTAAAATTTGAAGTTTTAAAGATAGTACTGTATTTTATTTTTCTCTTTATTTTATTGTATTACTGAATTTTGTGGTCTGTCTGTCTGCAGTTAAAGGGGGTTATTGCTGTTCTCACTTCTTTGTTATTCCATATTTAAATCTTAGCCTAGAGGTTTTCTCTGTGCTTTAAGTATTAGCCACATAGCTTGGAATCTGTTTTCTGCTCAATGTCTGGTTGGTTTGGCTGGCTTCAATTAACTGTATTGGAAGCTGAAGTTAATTACAAACTTGCAGTTTTAAAGATAGTACTGTATTTTGTTTTTCTTTTTATTTATTTATGTCACTGAATATTGTAATCTATATGTCTCTCTGCAGTTAGATGAGGCTATTGCTGTTCTCACTTTTAGCCTAAAGGGTTTCTCCGTGCTTTAGGTGTTAGACACATAGCTGGGAATCTATGTTCTATTCAATATCTGAACAGTTTGGCTGGCTACAATCAAGTGTATTAAAAGCTGAAGTTATGTACAAACTTGCAGTTTTAAAGATAGTACTGTATTTTATTTTTCTGTTTATTACATTTTGTTTCACAAAATAGTGTGGTATGTCTGTCTCTCTGCAGTTTTAGGGGGTTATTGCTGTTTTTACTTCTTTGTTATTCGATATTTAACTCTTATCCTAGAGGTTTTCACTGTGCTTTAAGTGTTAGCCGCATAGCTGATAATCTGTTTTCTGCTCAATATCTGAGTGGTTTGGCTGTCTACAATCAACTGTATTCAAAGCTAAAGTTGAATACAAACTTAAAGTTTTAAAGATAGTACTCTACTTTATATTTCTGTTTATTGAATTGTTCCACTGAATATTGTGGTCTGTCTGTCTCCCTGTAGTTAGAAGTGGTTATTGCTGTTCTCACTTCGTTATTCAATATTTAACTCTTAGCCTAGAGGGTTTCTCTGTGCTTTAAGTGTCAGCCATGTAGCCGGGAATCTATTTTCTGCTTAACATCTGAGTTGTTTGGCTGGCTACAATCAATTGCATATTGAAGCTGATGTTAAGTAAAACTTGCAGTTTTAAAGATAGTACTGTATTTTATTTTTCTCTTTATTTTATTGTATTACTGAATTTTGTGGTCTGTCTGTCTGCAGTTAAAGGGGGTTATTGCTGTTCTCACTTCTTTGTTATTCCATATTTAAATCTTAGCCTAGAGGTTTTCTCTGTGCTTTAAGTATTAGCCACATAGCTTGGAATCTGTTTTCTGCTCAATGTCTGGTTGGTTTGGCTGGCTACAATTATCTGTATTGGAAGCTGAAGTTAATTACAAACTTGCAGTTTTAAAGATAGTACTGTATTTTGTTTTTCTGCTTATTTCATTGTTTCACTGAATTTTGTGGTCTGTCTGTCTCTCTGCAGTTAGAGGGGTTACTGCTGTTCTCACTTCTTTCATGTTCGCAATTTAATTCTTAGCCTACAGGGTTTCTCAGTGCTTTAAGTGTTAGCCACATAATTTGGAATCTATTTTCTGCTCAATATGTAAGTGGTTTGGCTGGCTACAATTAAGTGTATTATAAGCTGAAGTTAAGTACAAACTTGCAGTTTTAAAAATAGTACTGTATTTTATTTTTATGCTAACTTAATAGGTTCACAAAATATTGTGGTCTGTCTGTCTCTCTGCAGTTAGAGGGGGTTACTGCTGTTCTCACTTCTTTGTTATTCGATATTTAACACTTGACCTCAATTGTTTCTCTGTGCTTTATGTGTTAGCCACATAGCTGGGAATCTATTTTCTGCTCAATATCTGAGTGATTTGGCAGGCTAAAATCAACTGTATTAGAGTTTGAAGTTAAGTCAAATTTGCAGTTTTAAAGATAGTACTGTATTTTGTTTTTCGGTTTATTTAATTGTTTCACTAATATTGTGGTCTTTCTGTCTCTCTGCAGTTAGAGGGAGTTATTGCTGTTCTCGCATCTTTGTTATTCAATATTTAACTCTTAGCCTAGAGGGTTTCTCTTTTCTTTAAGAGTTAGTCACATAGCTGGGAATGTATTTTTTGCTCAATATCTGAGTTGTTTGGCTGGCTACAATCAGCTGTATTATAAGCTGAAGTTAAGTACAAACTTGCAGTTGTAAAGACAGTACTGTATTTTAGTTTTCTTCTTTTTTTACTGAATATTGTGGTCTATCTCTCTGCAGTTAGAGGTGGTTATTGCTGTTCTCACTTCTTTGTTATTCGATATTTAACTCTTAGCCTAGAGAGTTTCTCTTTTCTTTAAGAGTTAGTCACATAGCTGGGAATCTATTTTCTGCTCAATATCTGAGTTGTTTGGCTGGCTACAATCAGCTGTATTATAAGCTGAAGTTAAGTACAAACTTGCAGTTGTAAAGACAGTACTGTATTTTAGTTTTCTTCTTTTTTTACTGAATATTGTGGTCTATCTCTCTGCAGTTAGAGGTGGTTATTGCTGTTCTCACTTCTTTGTTATTCGATATTTAACTCTTAGCCTAGAGAGTTTCTCTTTTCTTTAAGAGTTAGTCACATAGCTGGGAATCTATTTTCTGCTCAATATCTGAGTTGTTTGGCTGGCTACAATCAGCTGTATTATTAGCTGAAGTTAAGTACAAACTTGCAGTTTTAAGGATAGTACTGCATTTTATTTTTCTGTTTTTTTTTTAATTCTTCAAGGAGTATTGTGGTCTGTCTGTCTGTCCCTCTGCAGTTAGAGGGCATTTTTGCTGTTCTCACTTCTTTATTATGCAATATTTAACTCTTAGCCTAGAAGGTTTCTCTGTGCTTTAAATGTTAGATATATAGTTAGGAATCTATTTTCTGATAAATATCTGAGTGGTTTGGCTGGCTAAAATCAGCTTTATTAGAAGATGAAGTTAAGTACAAGCTTGCAGTTTTAAATATAGTACTGTATTTTGTTTTTCTGTTTATTTAATTGTTTTACTGAATATTGCGGTCCGTCTGTCTCTCTGCAGTTAGAGGGGGTTGTTGCTGTTCTCACTTCTTTGTTGTTTGATCTTTAACTCTTAGCCTAGAGGGTTTCTCTGCTCTTAGGCTAGAGAGTTTTTCTGTGCTTTAAGTGTTAGCAACATAGCTGGGAATTTATTTTTTGCTCAGTACCTGAGTGGTTTGGCTGGCTACAATCAAGTGTATTAAAAGCTGTAGTTATGTACAAACTTGCAGCTTTAAAGATAATACTGTATTTATTTTTCTGTTTATTAAATTTTGTTTCACAAAATAATGTGGTATGTCTGTCTCTCTGCAGTTTTAGGGGGTTATTACTGTTTTCACTTCTTTGTTATTCAATATTTAACTCTTATCCTAGAGGTTTTCACTGTGCTTTAAGTGTTAGCTGCATAGCTGATAATCTGTTTTCTGCTCAATATCTGAGTGGTTTGGCTGGCTAGAATCAACTGTACTGGAAGCTGAAGTTGTACAAACTTGCAGTTTTAAAGATAGTACTGTATTCTATTTTTCTGTTTATTTCATTGTTTCACTGAATTTTGTGGTCTGTCTGTCTCTCTGCAGTTAGAGGGGTTACTGCTGTTCTCACTTCTTTCATGTTCGCTATTTAATTCTTAGCCTACAGGGTTTCTCAGTGCTTTAAGTGTTAGCCACATAATTTGGAATCTATTTTCTGCTCAATATGTAAGTGGTTTCGCTGGCTACAATCAAGTGTATTATAAGCTGAAGTTAAGTACAAACTTGCAGTTTTAAAAATAGTACTGTATTTTATTTTTGTGCTAACTTAATAGTTTCACAAAATATTGTGGTCTGTCTGTCTCTCTGCAGTTAGAGGGGGTTACTGCTGTTCTCACTTCTTTGTTATTCAATATTTAACACTTGACCTCAATTGTTTCTCTGTGCTTTATGTGTTAGCCACATAGCTGGGAATCTATTTTCTGCTCAATATCTGAGTGATTTGGCAGGCTAAAATCAACTGTATTAGAGTTTGAAGTTAAGTCAAATTTGCAGTTTAAGGATAGTACTGTATTTTGTTTTTCTGTTTATTTAATTGTTTCACTAATATTGTGGTCTTTCTGTCTCTCTGCAGTTAGAGGGAGTAATTGCTATTCTCACATCTTTGTTATTCGATATTTAACTCTTAGCCTAGAGGGTTTCTCTTTTCTTTTAGAGTTAGTCACATAGCTGGGAATCTATTTTTTGCTCAATATCTGAGTTGTTTGGCTGGCTACAATCAGCTGTATTATAAGCTGAAGTTAAGTACAAACTTGCAGTTGTAAAGACAGTACTGTATTTTAGTTTTCTACTTTTTTTACTGAATATTGTGGTCTGTCTCTCTGCAGTTAGAGGTGGTTATTGCTGTTTTCACTTCTTTGTTATTCAATATTTAACTCTTAGCCTAGAGAGTTTCTCTTTTCTTTAAGAGTTAGTCACATAGCTGGGAATCTATTTTCTGCTCAATATCTGAGTTGTTTGGCTGGCTACAATCAGCTGTATTATAAGCTGAAGTTAAGTATAAACTTGCAGTTTTAAGGATAGTACTGCATTTTATTTTTCTGTTTTTTTTTAATTCTGCAAGGAGTATTGTGGTCTGTCTGTCTGTCTCTCTGCAGTTAGAGGGCATTTTTGCTGTTCTCACTTCTTTATTATGCAATATTTAACTCTTAGCCTAGAGGGTTTCTCTGTGCTTTAAATGTTAGATATATATTTATGAATCTTTTTTCTGATAAATATCTGAGTGGTTTGGCTGGCTAAAATCAGCTTTATTAGAAGATGAAGTTAAGTACAAGCTTGCAATTTTAAATATAGTACTGTATTTTGTTTTTCTGTTTATTTGTTTTACTGAATATTGCGGTCCGTCTGTCTCTCTGCAGTTAGAGGGGGTTGTTGCTGTTCTCACTTCTTTGTTGTTTGATATTTAACTCTTAGCCTAGAGGGTTTCTCTGCTCTTAGGCTAGAGAGTTTATCTGTGCTTTAAGTGTTAGCGACATAGCTGGGAATCTATTTTTTGCTCAGTACCTGAGTGGTTTGGCTGGCTACAATCAATGTTATTAGAAGCTGAAGTTAAGTACAAACTTGCAGTTTTAAAGATAGTAATGTATTTTATTATTCTGTTTTTTTAATTCTTTCACTGAATATTACGGTCTGTTTGTCTCTCTGCAGTGAGAGGGGTTTATTGCTGTTCCCACTTCTTTGTTATTCGATATTTAACTCTTAGCCTAGAGGGATTCTCTGTGCTTTAAGTGTTAGCCACATAGCCAGGAATATATTTTTCTGCTCATTATCTGAGTAGTTTGGCTGGCTGCAAGCAAATGTATATCAAAGCTGAAGTTAAGTACAAACATGCAGTTTTAAAGATAGTACTGTATTTTATTTTTCGGTTTATTTTATTGTTTCACTGAATATTGTGGTCTGTCTGTCTCTCTGCAGTTAGAGTGGGTTATTGCTGTTCTCACTTTTTTGTTATTCTATATTTAACTCTTAGCCTACTGGGTTTCTCTGTGCTTTAAGTGTTAGCCACATAGCTTGGAATTTATTTTCTGCTCAATATCTGAGTAGTTTTGCTGACTACAGTCAACTGTATTTGAAGCTGAAGTTAAGTACAAACTTCCAGTTTTAAAGATAGTACTGTATTTTATTTTTCTATTTATTTAATTGTTTCACTGAATATTGTGGTCTGTCTGTCTCTCTGCAGTTAGAGGTGGTTTTTGCTGTTCTCACTTCTTTGTTATTCGATATTTAACTCTTAGCCTGAAGGGTTTCTCTGTGTTTTAAGTGTTAGCTACATAGCTGGGAATCTATTTTCTGCTCAATATCTGAGTGGTTTGGCTGGATACAATCAACTATATTTGAAGCTCAAGTTAAGTACAAACTTGCATTTTTAAAGATAGTACTATATTTAATTTTTCTGTTTATTTTATTCTTTCACTGAATATTGTGGTATGTCTGTCTCTCTGCAGGTAGTTTCCCACCCTCCATCCTTATTATTGTTTTGGTGTTAATCTTGGTAGCTTTGGAATTGCCTGCCCCTCCTGTAAATCTGTGTTTGAACAGTCCTCTGGGTCCATCTCATTTGCTTATTCAACTGAGTACAGTGATATCATATTTTGATTTCTGACACTCCTACCGGTCCCATCTGTTAATCTCTATCCCAGTCTAGTGTCATTAGCTCATTCTGCTGAATACAGAGAGAACATTTGACAAGACCACCCACTTAGGTCCTTAACCTTGAATTATCTTCTGTTTTTCCTTTCTCCCTTTTCACTTTACAAAAAAAAAAACTTTGCTAAAATCTCCTTGTGTTCTGACTGAGTGTACGTCTTAGCTGATAAGTATATTTTTGGCACTTTTTATCTGTTTTGAGTTGAGTAAAACAAAAATTGAATTCAGTTCAGAATACATTTTGAATAAATTGCATTGATTTAAACTTTATTTGCTTTAATATTGCTAAACACTCAAGTGCGCTAGCTTGCACTGCACTTGAATTGTTTTTAGTGCTGTTCTAGTGTAAAAAATCTAAGCTTATTTCCTGCCTTCCCTGTAATGTAGTCTTGTTCAGATACAGATTTCCTGTATCCAGGACTGTTTGTATGCTTCTGAGCCCCCCACTTTTTCTGTGTTGTACGGAAGCCTTCTAGCTTATCATTGGGAGTGGTAAGCACTTTTTGAGCTTTTTCTACCACAAGAGTGGTTTCTGGCCCAGAAATTCTAGTTTATTGGCCGTTTGGGCAGTTTTTCCATCTCCTTCAACTTTCTGGTTTAGAAGCCTGAGTTTGCACTTGTTTGCTGCCTTTCCTGTAACTAGTCTAGCCCAGATACAGCTTTGCTCTATCCAGGACTGTTTGCAAGCTTCTGAGCCCCCCCAAGCCATTCTGTATCGGAAGGAAGCCTTATAGCTTATCAGTGGGAGTGGTAAGCACTAGGTAGCCTACCAACCATGAGAGGAGTGGTTTCTGGCCCAGAAATTGTAGTTTATTGTATGTTTTGCAGTTTTTTTCCATCTCTTTCAACTTCTGGCTTAAAAGGCTGCATTTGCACTTGTTTCCCACCTTTCCTGTAACTAGTTTAGTCCAGATACAGATTTGCTGTATCCAGGACTGTTTGTAAGCTTCTGATCCCCCCAAGCCATTCTTTGCCAGAGGGAAGCCTTCTAGCTTGTCAGTGGGAGTGGTAAGCACTAGGTAGCCTAATTACCACAAAAGGAGTGGTTTCTGGTCCATAAATTGTAGTTTATTGGCAGTTTGGGCAGTTTTTCTATCTCTTTCAACTTCCTGATCCAAAAGCCTGTCTTTGCACTTTACCCGGCTTTCCTGTAACTAGTCTAGTCCAGAAACAGATTTGCTGTATCCAGGACTGTTTGTAAGCTTCTGAGTCCCCCAGCTTGTCTGTTTTGGAGGGAAGCCTTATAGCTTATCAGTGGGAGTGGTAAGCACTAGCTGGACTATCTGCCATAAGAGGAGTGGCTACTGGCCCAGAAAATGAAGTTTATTGGTTGTTTGGGTAGTTTGTTCCATCTCTTTCAACTTCTGGTTTAGAAGCCCACATTTGCGCTTGTTTCCCACCTTTCCTGTAACTAGTCTAGTCCAGATACAGATTTGCTGTATCCAGGACTGTTTGTAAGCTTCTGAGCACCCCAAGTCTTTTTGTGTCGGAGGGTAGCCTTCTAGCTTGCCAGTGGGAGTGGTAAGCACTAAGTAGCCTACCTATCACAAGAGGAGTGGTTTCTGACCCAGAAATTTTAGCTTATTGTCCATTTGGGTAGTTTTTCCATCTATTTCAACTTTCTGGATTAAAAGCCGGTGTTTGTGCTTGTTTCCCACCTTTCCTGTAACTAGTCTAGTACAGATACAAATTTTCTGTATACAGGACTGTTTGTAGCTTCTGAGGGGTGCCAAAGTCTGCTCTTCAATTTTTCCCTTAAACCTGATAGTTCTCTCCTCACTTGCACGTTTACTGGCTTATCAGTCTAGTGCTTTACCAGACTTCTTGTAGCAATTATTGTAGTACACAGAAGTGCTACCAGCACTAAATATTCTACAAGGAAACAGCTCCAGTACTTATTATTAATACCCACCCATCCAAGCATGTCTAAAGGTCAGTTCCCTGTGCTTTCTCCTATTAACCTGGCAAACTTGGGCATCCTGAGGCAATGTAGCAACTGCCTCATGTACACAGACAACCCTCTCCTCTTACCTCCCAACACTCATACTTGTGAGCGATGCACTTATATATCCAAATCTGAAGCCATGCACTCTCCAGCCAAGACCGGAATAGCTGGTCAAGAGGAGAAGGTCAACACTTGCACCACACCACATGGAACACATAGCCTTCCAGAACACACACCAACACTGCCTTCATATAAAAACACAAGCCACACACCCACCTTTGCAGAGACTCTCAATAAAAATCTACCCAAAGAGCAGATACATCCAAGGCAGAAATGCACTTGAACACCACAACACAACACTAATCATGCACATAACTCTCCTAAACAGTGTGCCACTCAACCAAAGACCCTAAGGCAGAACAGCATGAACAACACACTAGTCATAGGTACCTCGACAGTGAGGCACACTGATGTCCTACTCACTAGGTTAAATAAGGAGAAAGTAACAGTCATCTGCCTGTCAGGTGCCAGAATCTGCCACATAATGCATGCACTCAAGTCCCTCAACAACAGGTACAAATATGACTCTGCTATTGTACATGTAGGTGTGAATGACCTGAGACTTACCTCCCTGGACTACATGAAAAGAGACATGGAGGAGCTCTAGGATTATGTAGCCCAGGCGGGTATGACTCAAGCCTTGAGCAGCATCCTACCATCGCCCAGAATTATACTACAGTACAAGCAGAAAATGATCGATTTCAACAATTGGCTAAGTTTTTGATGCCATTCTAAGAGGATCCAGTATCTGTCTGCCTGGGATGACATGATTAACAGACCTCGATGCTTTCCCAGAGATGGTCTGCATTTGTCACCCTGGGGCTTCCGGGTACTAGCCAAGGCTCTTGCCACCTCTATAGTGCCTTTTTTAGTCAGTGTTTCAAAGACCAAATTACTACTGTAACAACTACAAACAAATGCAATCTGAGGGTCATGCTGCTCAAGTGCTAGAAGTCTAAATCTGAAAATGCACTCAGTCGAAGCACTTCTTAAAATTGAGAACATAAACATGTGTGCTGTAACAGAGAACTGGTTCAAGGCAGCAGAAAGCACCCTTACACTACCAGGCTATAACTCATTCCACACCTTTCAGCCCCAGAACTTGGACCAAAGTGTTTCCATATTCATAAAGGATGCACACACGTCCAGACTGGTAGCCCAACATAATGCATCAGAGATATTTCAGATGCCACTAACACTGGGTAAGACAACAATTCAGGTCCTAGACTGCTATACGTCCCCAATAGTGTCCCAAGACTCACACTCCACATTCCTAAGAACATTGGAGAATATTAGGGTCCAACCTAACACTCTCATACTGGGCAACTTCAACTACCCTTCCATTAACTCGGAAAACTACACATGTAACAATACACTTGCCCAACATTTCCTGGAAATCATTAATTCAAATGTACTGGACCTGCTTGTTCTTACCCCCACTAGAGGTAACAACATCCTTGACCTGGTCATTACTGACATGGGTGACCATTGCTCTACACCAATAGTTAACTCCTCCCTGGTTAGATCCTACCACAAAGTAATTGCTCTGGAAATCCACATCCCTCCCACCCACACCCCCTGCAAAGGTAACCACCATGAAAAACTTCTCCAAAGCTAATTCTGGGTTCCTAAAAACAGAGGTGGTTAACTTCATGGCACCCATGCAAATGGAGAATAGTTGCATGACCACGAAATCATACACCAATGCACTGTACAAACACGTACACAAATTCATAGTCCAATAGAAGCAAGATGCTCTCCTCCAAAAAATGGAAGCCAATCTGGTTGTCCCTGGCCATAAACAAACTCTCCAACAGAAGGAGGAAACATGCAAAATAAGGTGAAGTCCCAAGACTGGAAAAACACCCTTATCGGCCTCAACAAAAAGTAGGGCTCCATCATTCAAATCCTCTAAATCTAGCTATGAAAATAGAATTGCAGCAGATGGTATAAACAACCACAAGGCCCTCTATAGTTATGTAAAGAATCTCCATGGCAATACCCAGATTTACTCTGAGCTACTGCACAATGGTACCTCCTATATCGAGCCAACAGATGTTACCAATATACTGGCCAACAGATTCAGTGTCAACTTTAGCCCTCTCTCCCCCCACAAAGGACAAATCACAATACCATTACATTGCCAGGCACCCATAATTACTGCTGCACAGGTTAAAACAGCACTGTCCAAGGCCAAGAATACAGCTTCTATGGGAACTGATGGTGCCCTGTTCAATCACAGCCTCACCTCAGGCTTTTTTCCCTGCTGAATAGCGCACTTCTACAGTCATCCCTCTCCACAAAGGAGGAGTGACTACAGACCCTGGGAACTATCACCCCATTAGCCTGATGAGTCTGATATGCAAAGCTATGGAATGCATCATCATGGACCTAATAAACATGGATATAGGGAATCTCCAAACTCTGGATCCCACACAGTTTGGTTTTGTGAAGGGTAGATCATGCCTGCTCAACTTGGTCGACTTCTTTGAGTCAGTCACCAGAGCTGTGGACGAAGGCAAGGTGGTTCATACAGCTTACCTTGATCTGGCCAAGGCATTTGGTACCATTCCCCATTCAGGGAATCATAGAAAAACTCACAAAGCTAGATATCAACCCCTATATTACTAGGTGGATTGCAAACTGGCTCACAGATAGAGCCCACAGTATGAAAGTAGCAGGCTCCAAGTCAGACTGCCGGCCAGTCACGAGTGGAGTCCCACAGGATTTGGTCCTGGGTCCTCTCCCATTTGCAATCTACTTCTCTGAAGTCCAGGCCAACACAAAGCATCTCTGACTGACAAAGTTCGCAGACGATTGCAAGTTGGGAGCTATTATTAACTCCCCAAGTGATCTTGACATCCTACAGAAAGGCCTTACTGAGACCATTGACTCGTGTCAGAGCCATGGCCTTAAGCTCAAAGCCAAAAAATGTGTCGTCATCCCCTTTTGTAAAAACCCAGTTCCCATGAATTACCACATCAATGGTAGTCCAATGAGCACAGAAGGTGATATAAGAGATCTAGGAACACAGGTTGATACCAGACTCTCTTTTGACCACCACATTGCCACTGTGGTTAGAAAGTCCTTCTATGTGGCATATCTCATTACTAAGAGTTTTGCATCCAGGAAGAAAGAGGTCATTGCCCCCCTCTACTCTTTCCTTATTAGGCCAATCATTGAGTACAATGCCCCATTTGGCATGTACCTCACTAGACACCTGCAACAACTGTAGAGGTCTCAAATGTACCTTGCAAAGAGGATCCTAGGCCTTAAACACTTGTCCTATATGGACAGACTCAAAAAACTCAAACTATTCTCTGTCTCATATCACCTACTTAGAGGAGATCTCTACTTGACATACAAAGCCATGTCTGATCCAGCTCTGTTAGAAATGCTACATCTAAAGAAATCCCATTCCCTCCACAGCACATGCTCCAGTGACCTCAACCTCATTTCCACAATCAACAGAACATGCTGGAGGGACAGGTTCATAACCCAGAGACTGCCTTTGCTGTAGAATGGACTTTTCATACATGTCAAGCAGAGCACCTCACTGTCCCTCTTCAAGAGACACCTTGATGAGTGGATGGGAAATTGAAAATTCACCCCAGGGATCACTCCAGTGGCTCTACTCGACAGAGACACTGGGAACTATGGTCAGGTGGCACAATGTCAGGGTAATCCTATGGGCTAGGTTTGTAAAGGGTCCAGGGCCATTAGCATAGTAGATACCTATGAACCCATGAACCTATAATTTTGAGATAAAGGATACAGAGTCATTGCGTGTTACTGGGAACAGCCTCTCCATTATTGATCATACACCAGTTCTTTTAGGGTACATTCCAGCTGTGTTTGTCCTCTGTACATCCCCAAAATAAGATTTCTAAAATGCATTTTCTGTTTTCAGTTAGATGTCCAAAGGAGGGATGATAAGCTAGAGTCCAGATAAAGAAGTTATCATGGACCTAGTGCAGTGACCTCTAAGTGCCAAAGTCTGCAATGCTGCACACATTTTCACAGTTAAAAAGGGCAAGGCTTAGTCAAACTGCAACACACTTTCACTTGATAAAATGCAGTTTTAGTCTAATATACACATTTCTCTTAAACCCGTGCAGTTACTGAAAAGAAAATTAGTAATCATTTTGTTTTACTTTTTGTTTTTAAAATGAAACATTTATACCAATTTTATATAGCTTAGACACAGCTAATTTACTTTACATGTGGTTTGTTTTTTAATCTTTTTCCCAGTTTATTATAGTGTTCTTACTTAACCAGTGAAAAGGTCGTAGTGGATGAATCAGTAATATTGGTAACAGCTAATGTGGTATCATTGTATATCACCATTCTCAATACTGAGGGCCTTGAATTGGTAAATAAGGACATGCGTGCCTCCAAAGTTTCACAGGTAGTGAAATTAGGCTGTTAAATTAAATTTTGGATGTTACTTTAAGTTATCGTTTTTTTTTTTTTTACTTTTGATAATGAAATATACAGACAAAAAATTGCGTAGCTATGGGAGCTGTAATGGCCCCTAGCTACACTAATATATTTGACTAGTTGGGAAAAAGAATTTGTGTATAAGTATGTTTTTAGTGATGTTATATTTTACAAGCATTTTACTGATTTGTTTTTTTCTTCCTATGGAAAGGGAGTATGGAAAAATTAACTGAATTATTTGTGTATTTGAATACTTTGTCTGATTATCCGAAATTTGTGTATCATACCAGTATGAATGAAATTAATTTTTTGGATCTTGTGGTTTACAAATCTGCCAGCAATATTAAAGTGAGGATTATGAAGAAGGAGTTACATAGTAACAGCTATCTGCATTATAATAGCATGTATAAAGGAAGTTTAAAAAGGAATATCATGAAAGGACAGTTTTTAAGGTTGAGTGCGCTAACTGAAGAAGCAAGTTTTTTTAATACAGAATGTGAATTGATGGAGAATAGATTTTATGACAGGGGGTACCCGATGGACATAGTTCAAGAAGCAAAAGTTGAGGTTATGCTTTTATGAGAAGCAGGAATTAAGAAAAAATTGCAAGTGATTAAAAAAGGCAAATCAAATAATTATGACTTGGCATGTGATTTGTTTAATTCTGTGGATGAGGCGAGTATAAAGTGGAGAGTGCTAAATAATTGGAGGTTCCTTACTAATTTTGCAGATTTAAGGGATATTATAGGACAGAGCCCAGTATTCTTGTCAAGGAGAGGGAATAATTTAAAAGAATATTTTTATAGAAACAACAGATATTTGGAAGAGAATAAGAGACTGTTTAAGTGCAGGGTCTGTAAGTTCTGTCAGTTGGTTGCTGAGCGAGATGAAGAAAAGATAGAAGCGATAAATTACATTATAAAGTTAAAATGCAAATGTAACTATAGGTCAAAATTTGTAGTTTATGTTACCCTATGTGGGCTATGTCCTGCATTCTATATAGGCAGAACATCTAGGGAGTTTAATAAGAGAATGTTTGAACATATGAGAGCTGTAGGTAATAAAGACATAAGCAATGGTTTAACTTAGCATGTTATGCAAAAACATAATACAGATAGAAATATTAACTTTATTGATCAAGTATTTAATTATAGTGAGAGATGCGAGGTGGAGGATGAGTTGGATTAAAAGGAATATTGCTGGCGGATAACTTTGAATGCATGTAGTTTCCCTGGTGTGTGATACATGTGTATTACTAGAGATAGGATGGTATTCATAGTCTGGGACTTCACATTTTCATAGGCGTGATCTACAAAGAGTGGTGCTCTTTGATTATGCAAATCCCAGAATGTCAGGATGATTATGGAAATGTGGAGAACTTTTTGTGAACACACCCTCTATCAGAAATGTGTAATATGATTAATGCATAAGCAAAAGGTGGTCAGCTACTATGCTGCTGGGGGGGGGGGGGTTACACGTATGTGCATGAGTTTGATTCATAGACATGAATCTATAATGAAGTCATTTGCATATAATGTGCATAAGTCACCCTGAAGTTATACCAGAAAGCAGCAGGTGTCAGTCAGAAAATGGAGATGCAAGGGGAGCTGAGTTAGTGCTTACGCATACCTGGACATTTTTACTGGCGGGGTTGGTTGTGTAAATTTCTCATTTTGATGTTTGTGCATACCTGGACATATTACTGAAGGGGTCGCTGGGGAAATGTTTAATTTCCATGCTTGCGTATACCTGGACATATTACTGAAGGGGTCGCTGGGGAAATGTTTCATTTCCATGCTTGCGTATTCTTGGATATATTACTGAAGGGGTCACTGGGGAAATGTTTCATTTCCATGCTTGCGCATACCTGGATATATTACTGAAGGGGTCACTTGTGGAAATGTTTCATTTCCATGCTTGCGTATACCTGGATATATTCCTGAAGGGGTCAATGGGGAAATGTTTCATTTCCATCCTTGCGCATACCTGGATATATTACTGAAGGGGTCACTTGTGTAAATGTTTCATTTCCATGCTTGCGTATACCTGGATATATTCCTGAAGGGGTCACTGGGGAAATGTTTCATTTCCATCCTTGCGCATACCTGGACATATTACTGAAGGAGTCACTGGGGAAATGTTTCATTTCCATGCTTGCGCATACCTGGACATATTACTGAAGGGGTCACTGGGGAAATGTTTCATTTCCATGATTGCATATACCTGGATATATTACTGAAGGGGTCACTTGTGGAAATGTTTCATTTCCATGCTTGCGCATACCTTAATATATTACTAAAGGGGTCACTGGGGAAATGTTTCATTTCCATGCTTGCACATACCTGGGCATATTACTGAAGGGGTCACTGGGGAAATGTTTCATTTCCATGCTTGTGCGTATCTGGACATTTTACTGAACGGGTTGCTTGTGTGAATGTTGCATTTTGGTGCTCGTGCATAATAGAACAAGTTACTGAAGGGGTTGCCTGGGTGAATGCTTCATTTTAGTGCTTGTGAATACTGTAGCATGTTAATGAATGGGCCATTGGAGGAAATAATTAATGTGTGTGTCAGGGAAGTGCTTCTGCATGCATAGTCAGATTGCTGAAGTGATAGCTGAGCAAAATAAGTTATTGTATCAGTTTATTGCTTGTGCATACTTAACACAAACCAATGAAGGTGGCTTTTGGGGGAAATAATCCATTTGTGAGTCAGAGAAGTGGCTGTGCATACTTGGAGAAATGAGTTTTCAGATTGCAACTCCAATATGAAAGGCGAAGCATCACATTTAACAACGGATGTGCATATCAAAGGGATGTCAGACTATGAATTGCAAAACTGCCTCATTTGCCTAATAATATTTGCAAGATTTCTCATTTGCAGCTCATTATTTTTCTGACCTTATGCATTAGTGAAAATGGCCTATATGAATCATGCCTTTGCTATACGTGTAACACCCATATCGCAAGTGACTATGAAAACTGCCCATGGTATTTGATAATAAGTACATTTTTTTTTTAATGAGGACAAACTGATTTCTAATATTCAGAATTTTACTGTATATAAGTTATCACAATATCTATTTTTTAGATTTTTTTATTTATAGGCATTTATTTACCGGGATAGTCCACTGGGCCAAAAAGAATCCATTTTCAGTGGAGGTCTGGGCAGGAAAGCTCAAAAAGAAAAAAAAATAAACATAAACATAGAACAGGATTTAACATTTTTAAATTTCCATAAAAAATATTCATATGTAGAAGTCATTAACAACACGTTAAAGTAAGGTAAAACAAGATTTGTTTCAACAAATAGTTTCAAATAAACAAACTTATAAAACAAAGTGAGACAAGTCATGTCTAAAAAGACTAACATTGTCTGACATGTCTGCCATAAAAGAAAAGGATTAGTCAAGTCAACTTTTAAAAGACAGAGGATTGGTGCAAATGCAGATCCAGATAGAGGAGAGGTACTCCTGTAAAGAACTTTTGAAAGAGGCAAGGTTTTGAACAGATCTGGTTATCAGTATTAGAATATCCCAGGCTTTGGCTACAGAACAAGTATAAAGAAGCTGGCTTGTAGGTAGTTTAGGGTCGTGCACCTGCACAGATATGAGAGAATAGGTAGATTTTTTTTAAATAACGAAGTGAGGCAGGACAAACTAAAGGTTTGTAAATTAATTTATGTGCACTTGTTAGCTGCAAGTAGGATATATAGTGCAGGAGTTCAAGCCATTTAAGGGAGGGTAAAGCTGTACAGGAATGGTCAGAATGTTTAGTATTTGTAGCAAACTTGGCGATTTTGTTAGAACACATTTCAATATTAGTTTTAGGGACGATTGAAGGTTAGTAAGTAATGGAGCACCATAAAGGAGAGAGGGAAGTAGGTAAGTAGTAGCAAGGGTCTGTTTAGTGGAGGGGCTAAGAAAATGTCTGTAGCTATAAAGAATGCCTAGCTTATAGGGTGTTTTGTTAACATTATGCTGTATGTGCAAGTCAGATTTTAGCTGTTCATCTATAATTACTCCCAGTAGTTTAGTATGAGTAACAACTTTGAGAGAGAATGGTAAACTGGGTCTTGTCTATGAGATTTATTTCTTGGTGTAAGCAGAAGTATTTTATTTATTTATTTTATTTTACATTTGTTGACCGGGCTAGTCCAACTGGATATATGTCCATTTTCAGTAGAGGCCCGGGGAGAAAAGCTCCAAAGACAGATACATTATAACAAAATGTATAAGGTTACAAATACAAACAGTGTTTGTCAGGTTACAATCAAGTTAACACAGCAGTAGATACAAACATTTTATAGTATATTACAAGACAAATATTTACAATAATGTGGGACAAAATATTCACATGAGGTAGATTAAACTTAAGATTTACAATTTCATGAGAGTGGTTGCATAAGAGTATTGATAACATGTTGCTCAAGATAACCATGTGAGGCAGAACATCACTAAAGTGGGTTTGCTATTTTTCTAAAGTTTGCAGAAAGAGCATTAAATTATAATTAAAGAGGAGTTAGGAGAAACTTGGTCACTGAGGTAATATGTTAGTCAGGGTTAGTGCAGGGGCACAACCAGTGTGTTCTAAGGTGTATTTTGAGTTTTTGTTTGAAATGGGGTAGGGAAGGAAGTGATATAAGATCACTAGGTAGAAGATTCCAGTATTTCCCAGTTGTGTAAGACAAAAGAGAGTTTCCTGCCATGTTATTAGACTTACTAATACGAAGTAGAGGTTTGTTAGCTGAGCATAAGGTATTCTGATTTTTATACGGAGTAATGAGGTTTGAGAGTATAGGTGTGTTGTTGGGCTGGTTGAGGATCTTATGAACAATGGTTAGTTGGTTAAAATAAAGCTGATTTTGCAGTTCAAGCCATCCTAGTTGTTTTAGATTCTGGCAGTGATGAGTTCTAAAGTGATTACCAGTAGCAAATCTGGCAATGTTGTTGTAAGATGTAGTGAGTTTAAGAAGATTCTTCTTGGATAGGTTGGTGTAAATAAATGAGGCATAGAGGAGTGTTGAGATTAGATGAGAGTGGGCAATAGTAGTTCTGGTGGTTGGAGTGAGAAAATATTTAATCCTGTATAGGGAGCCCATTTTTCTGTTGACTGTTTTTATAGTATTGTTAATATGGTTATCAAAGCTGAGGTGATTGTCTATAGTTATTCCTAGGAGTTTGGTGGTAGAATCAGGGGATATGAGGGTGCCATTGTTAGAAATGACAGAGAAATCTAAGGGCATGGATTTGCGGGTAGGTGTAAAGAGAAGGAGCTTTGTTTTTTTGGGATTCAAGAGAAGGCAACGTTTTAAGAACCAGGTTTCAACTATGTTAAATGTTTTCTGAGTTAGGGATTGTAGTTCTGTTGAAGATTCAGCTGCACAGATTAAAGTAGAATCATCTGCCTATTGTATGCATGTTGCCTGAGGAATAGCTAGGTTGAGATCATTGATAAATATAGAGAATAAGAGAGGGCCTAGGATGGAGCCCTGTGGGACACCGAGTGAGACTGGAAGGTGGGATGATAGTTTATTCTCCCAGAGCACAGCCTGTTGCCTATTGCTGAGGTATGAAGTAAACCATTGTACAGCCAAAGTATCAAGAGAGAGTGATTTCAGAATATTTATAAGTAGAGAGTGGTTTACCATATCAAATGCTTTTGAGAGATCAATAAATAGAGAGGAAGAGAGAACATTGTTATTGCGGTTTTTGTTTATGGTATCCATAAAAGATAAGAGGGCAGTAGTAGTACTGTGGAATGGCCTAAAGCCATGTTGGCTTTCAGCAAGTATGTTATGTTGAATTAAATGGTTTAGAAGCTGATGGTGAATACATTTTTCCATTATTTTTGCTAAGGGGGATAGTAGGGCTTTAGGTCGATAGTTAGAGTATTCATTTGAGTTGCCACCTTTGTGTAGGGGGATAATGTGTGAGATTTTCCATATGTCAGGGATGATTCCTTCATTAGTAGTTCTATTAATCAGGATGGATATCAGGTAAGCTACTTCTTTAGCTGCTTTTTGCAGGTATTCGGCTGGGATCTGGTCAGCAGAAGGAGTACAAGGTTTAAGTTTTAGAATGAGTTTATAGATATAATTTGTAGAGGTGGGTTGAAATTGGAAGGTAGGAAGAGAGCTCGGAGAAGAGTTAAGAAGACTGGCTCTATCAGGAGCTTGTTGACTGGCTAGAGACTGGATAGCCTCTGTGAAGAAGGAATTGAAAGCATTGGCAGTTTGGATAGGAGTCTCATGTGTTGCACCTGTTGGGGTTGACGTTCCTGAGTGACCTGGATAGAGGAGTTTATTGATACTAGCCCAGAATTTTTGAGGGTTGTTTTGGTTAGTTTGCTGCATTTTACAGTAGAAGTTTTTTTTTCTGAGATAATATCTTTTTTTGTCATGTTTGTCATATGTCTAAAGCTTTGTTGATCTGATGTACTTTTGGTAGTTCGCCACTTAGACCAGGCTTTATTTCTGAGGAGGATTTTTTTCTTGGTTTCATTTGTAAGCCAGGGGGCAGGTTTGGACCTAGTTCTGATAGTACGTTTAGGAGCGTGGTGGTCTAGGATTTCTAAGAACTTAGAGTTGAAATATTCGACAGCCTGCTCAAGTGGGAGGGTTTTTAATTGAGACCAATCACAGGCACTGAGTTCACTCTGGAAAAGGTGTTGGTTAAATTGCTTATTGGACCGTATAGTCTTATATGAGGTTAGGTGAGAGGTATTAAACTTTTGCCTGATTATATAAGTCAAGGAATGGTCACTTACATCGTCAGGGAGGATACCAACTGTATAATTTTGGTGGTAGTTATTAATAAGGATCCAATCCAAAATGCTCTCTTTTTTGTTTGGTTTGTTTATTCTTGTTGGGGAGGTAATGGTCTGAGAGAAGCCTTGAAGGTTAATGTGAGAGGTAGGGTGTTCAGTATTTATGTTCTTCCAATCTATGTTAAAGTCTCCTAGGATAATTGTTTCTTGTGGGAAGGATGTTGAGATCCAGCTCAGAATATCCTCTAGAATGCTGATATTGTTTCCGGGAGGTAGATAGATACAAAAGATATATAAGGATTTACTAGAGTTGAGCTGTAATTTGGAAATAAGGACTTCAGCATGGTTTTCTTTAGGTGGGTTATCGGGTATAGAGTTGACTTGTAGTCCATCTTTAAAAAGAAGTGCTACCCCCCCTTTTCTTTTTATATGGTCAAGTCTAAATATGTTATAACCTGGTGGGATAATTTCATTATCATGTGTTTTAGGTCTAAGCCAAGTCTCTGTTAAACATAGAATATCAAGAGTGTATATCCAGGAGAGCATGAACATGGGGAACTTTGTTATTTACACTTTGGATATTGAGATGTGCAATGAGGAGAGAGTTGGGGTGTTTGTTGGGGATGAGGGGGATAGTGGGATTTTTGGTGAGATGTCCAGTGGATGGGTCATTATGTGGGCCAGGATTAGGATGTATGTCTCCATCCAGTAAGGAATGCTTTTTTAGAGAAAGTAAAAGAGAATGTATGTTACTAATTTGGTAAAGGGATTTCTTTGTTGTAAGGTTGTTGTATTTAATGTGGGCAAGTCTGTGGTGTTTAGCTAGTATGTATCTAGGTGTGGATGAAATAATGATATTATTAAGGGTGAATGTGAGAGTATATGGAAGTGTTTGTTTTCTTGGATGGTTAGGATGAGAAGTAATTGAGTGTTCATAGGAGGTTATTAGATATGTTGAGGTTAGTACAGATGTGAGTGTGGCACAGAGTAGTAGTTTAGTTCAGGTTAAGGTGGTTTTAGTAGACATGATGGTAGAATAGGCAAGGAAATATTAGGTTGTTTAGCAGAGTTATGGGTTAGGAGGAGAGGAGGAGTTTGAGTTAAGATTATAATTAATTAGGGGTAGAGATTGGTTACGTGAAAAGTAGGTGTGGTTCAATTTACTAAGATTGTGGCACTGTCTGATTGGTTGTGTGCTTAGGAGGGTGTGGTTATAGAAGTATAAGTTCAGGGCCACTGGGGGGTGGGTGGAATTTGGGGGTAGGGTAGGGGACCGGAGTGAGCCCGCAGGGCGAACGGAGCGGGTAGAGACAAGAGAAGGAAGAAGGATATGAGGAACAATCAGAGAAAAGTGCTTTGAAAAAAGGTAAGTAATGTAGGTACAAAGAGAGGTATGCTGAGTGGTGGGAGGGATGGTAGAAGAAAGGTGTTAATATAGTAATGCAACTTATTGAACTGAAGAGAAGCAAAGTATTGGACAAGGAAATCCTGAGAGCAATATGCTATAAGGTAGAGGGATTGGTAGAGCTGGGTAAGGATGCCACCTAGTGGACAAAGACAGTAATTACAGAGGTCGATTATAAGTGGGGGAAAAACTGGTCAAGGGAGGGCAGGAGAGGGTATAGATGGAATCTATTTCAGAAATGTTGTGGGGAAAAAGTACAACTATAAGGAAATGGCTGCAGGCAGTCCTGGCTTAGAAGCAACCTTAAACCACCTACAACTAATTAGTCCTGCTCTATACACTTCTAAAACTGTAAGAAAATAATGTACTTTCTTGCTTCCCTTATCACTATAAGGGAACAAGGGTAGAAGGCACTGAGATGTAGCCTTGAATTAGCAAGACGTAGCTTGATTTTATTTGACTAAGTGACAGATGACTGCTATTGAGCCAAGTTTCTATGGAGGTATAGGCCAGGTGAGTGGTATGCTGCAGGTCAGGCATAAGAAAGCAGAGCAGATAATAGTAGAATAATCTGCATGTTGTGTTAGACAGCACTGACTGAATGAAGAGTGGAGGCTGTTAATAAAGATGCTGAAGAGGAGGGGACCTAATATAGAGCCATGAGAGATGCCAGTAGAGTTGTTAAGGTATGAAGATCAGGAATTCTTCCATTTAACAGTCTGTTTACTGTCTGATTGGTAACGTTAGAACCAGTTATGACAGGGAGTGGAGACACCAATTTTTGAAAGTTAAATTAGAAGTAGTGGGTGAGAGACTGTATCAAAACTTTTGATAAGTCTAGAAATAGGGAAACACTTTTGCTTGAGTCTCAGGCTTTGTTGACTATGACTAGGGAAGATACCAGGACAGTCATGGTACTATTACCTGTTCTAAAATCATGTTGCATAGGAGATAGAATTTCATTATTAAGGAGGAAGTTTAGGAGTTGTGCATGGATGCATTCCTCAAGGAACTTGGAGATGGGGGGGCAATGGCTATAGAATGGTAGTTGGAGATATCAGTAGGGTTTCTGCCTTTATGAAGGGGTAGAAAAAAATGCCTTTTTCCGAAATTTAGGGACATAGGATTCATGGATGGATCTGTTAACTAGAATACTGATAGGGTAGGAGATTGCATCAGCAGGTAGTTTTAGACATTCTGTGTGTCAGTTATCAGCTGCATTGTAGCTAGGTTTGAGTTTAAGGAGGAGTCTTTTGTATGGTGAAATTGGTTTAAATGTGAATGTGGATGTCCGCTGGGTAGCTATTTCATGAGAATTGGGTGAGGAGGAAGATGAAGAAGAGTGGGTGGGAGGGGATAGACTTGATGGAGTACTATAAATAGAATTCTTTGAGATAGTGTCACAGTGAGGTTGGGCAAAGTCAGCAGTGATGCTTGATATAGTATTAATAAAGTGAGGGTTAAGGAGATTGGCTATTTGTGAAGGAGTTTTATCTGGATGTAAACATGGGATGCTATTAGTGTTTGGATTTAGGAGGGATGTAATGGATGTACAGCATGTTTGGGGGTTCGGATTGGTTTGAAACATTATATAATCATCTTTTTTTATATTTGATTACTTGCCTTTTTACTTGGTTGTGAAGCTGCTTAAATTTCAAGAGGTCTGGAGGATTTCAGTTTTTTTAGCCATTGTTTCCAGATATTGTCCCTATTTATCATTACTTCCTAGGTTGATTTAGGTGGCCATGGGTATGGTTAGTTTTAATTCTTTCTAGAGGAGAGGGTATTATGCTGTTTAGGCTTTGCAGAAATATTGCATTAAAGCAATTCACTGCATCATCTAGAGGTAAAGTTTTTAGGATGCTCCAGTTCATGTTTTTCAGTAGATTGGTGAATGCCTGAGGGTTAAAGTTGGACAGATACATATTTGTTTATAATGATGATGCTTTTGTAGGGAGGGATCTGTTCTCAGAACAAAGGCAGGGAGATGATCACTAAGTACATCAAGGAGAGTAGCAGCTGAGGAGATTTTACTTGGATCAGTGACTAGTATCCAGTGGGTGGCCATAGTGGTGCAGCGGTTAATATTGTCACCTCACAGCAAGAGGTTCTCCAGTTCAATCTTCAGCTGGGTTGCCTTCTGTGTGGAGTCTGCATGTCCTCCCTGTGGTCGCGTGAGTTTCCTTCGGGTGCTCCTGCTTCATCCCAAAGACATGCTGTAGGTGGATTGGACACTCTAAATTGGCCCTAGGCGTGAGTTCGTGCATGTGTGTGCCTTCCATGGAAGCTTGGGTGCTGGGCTGGCAACTCGACACCGTAAAACTCTACTGCCAATCATGAGTGGACAGGTTATCTGCTGTGGCAATCCCTAACCAGGAAAATCCAGAAGAATTGACTAGTATCCAGTCTAGGAAAGATTCATCAGTATTACATCTATTGAATCTAGTTGGAGTGGTGATAAGTTGGGTGAACTTAAATAAGTTAATGTTAGAGAATATGAATTCAGAGTAGAAGTTTAGCCAGTTAATATTAACATCACCCATAATGATGGTTTCATTATTAATTGTGTAGGTGAGTCAGGCAAGCATATGTTCCAAAATAGGTATATTTTTGCCAGGGTGTATATAAAGAACTATGATGCATAAACTTTTGGATTTATTTATTTTTAGGAAAAAGATAAAAAATTCAGCAGTAAAGAACTGAGAAATAGTATTTGTGTACGGGGTTATATTATAGTTGTTAAGGAAAAGGAGTGCAATGCCACCTCCTTTCATGTGACACCTGTCAGACCTAATGGTGTTGAAGCCTGGTGGTAGGAATTTGGAGTCTTTTACATTGGGCTTGAGCCAGGTCTTGGTAGCAGCGATAATGTCTGGTTAGTTGAGCGCTATCCAAGCATGAAGGTCAATAATTTTATTGCGAATACTTTGAAAGTTTAGTGTAACAATATTTAAGAATTTGCAAGAATTATAGTTGTTATATAGATCAGATAGGTTAGTGGAAATATGTGCTGTGTTAGGGTGGATATCACTGCATAGGGGTATGCTAGAAAATCTGTGAGAGTAAAAGTATGTTATTTGGTCTCTTTTTAATCTGTTGCAGTGATTATGTTGGTAGGATATAATATGATAATTTTAAATTTGGGGAAAAGCTGTGTATTTATTTGAAAGAGGCTAGGGGATATATCTGGATAGCTCTCTGTTGAGTGCAATAGGAATGATGTGACAGTTGAAGGTTTAGAGGGAAGGGGATATAGTTGAGTGCTGTGAGATTTAGTAGTAAAAAGAAAAACAGGATGAAATGAGAAAGAATTAATAAATATATTGTGTATTGTCTTTTTTCAACAATATCAAAATCTACCATGCATAATTGCAAATATAAACACACAAGTGAAAACACACACACACGCATGAGCATCTGCTCGTGCACACACACACACACACACACACACACACACACACACACACACACACACACACACACACACACACATGCATGCACACACGCACACACGCACACACACACACACACACACACACACACACACACACACACACACACACACACAAAACACACACACACACACACATTCACATACATACGCAAACACATGCACACGCACATAAATACACACAATCACACACACATGCGAACACCCATGCACACACATGGACACATACATACTTATGCACACATATACATACACAGGGACACACACACACTCCTTACGTACAGACCTACACAGACATGCACACATATATGTGCACACAAGCAAACACACGCATACACTGACATGCACACATGCTCACACACACACACACACACACACACACACACACACACACACACACACACACACGCACACACACATTAAACAAAAAGTGAAGCTGTAGATGCTCCAATAATTTCTCTGCATGTTGATTTGCAGGTGTGGTGCAATACCTGGTAAGCTGCTATGATTAATTGATTCCATATACTCTCAGTACTCAGGTTCAGTGAATTAATTCCTTGGCTGGCATCACAACATGAAGCCTAATGAATGGAGATGCATTACATGTTCTTCCTACAGGTGTGCCTTCTGTTCTAGAACTTCAGCAACTTGTTTCTGCCCTGAACATGCAAGCAAACAGCAGCTGCTATCTCAGAAGCAACTCCGCTGGGTTGGTCACCAGCCATTCTGTTAAATAAACTGTGGACCACTTTAAGATGTTGTTGTATATAAACATTAAAAAGTCATTTCAAAAATATGACAATCATTTTTTTATTATAATTAAATTCAGTGTATAAAAATATTGCAATATTTGACAATTAACAAGTGCCCTTATTAGTTTTAATGATTGTGTTAATAAACTTTCAACATTCTTATTACCTGACACCATACTACACAGCCCAATTAAAGTCAAACTTTAATGCCACAACTCTGACTGACTAAAATCTATGCACAGCCACTATTTTACTCCTAATCATTCAGTATTTTTCAAACTCAATCAACTGGTCAGCCATACTTGTGACCCAGGGTTTTATTTTCATCTGCAGCATCTCATTGTATTTTCTGCTTTATGTCCATGTAGTTTTAGTTGTATTCCTCAGTGGAGATTGTTTTTGCACACATGAGCTTAACTTGTTACAGTCTATTAGATATTTCCTCTTAGTGTATAACATTCATCAAGTCACAGTCTACAACTGCTCTTCATTGAAACTTTCTTAATACTTAATGCATACTTTTAACCAGCTATGAGCACAGGCCATACATGTATAAATATCAGTCTTGCACATGTGCAGTTGAGTATATCCAGCAGAGCTTACTAGACTATAGAGCTCTTCCACAGCAGCCAATCTGTGAAGGACAAGCTGCCAAAGTGCAGATTATTTTTTTAAAAGAAAAGTGATCTTTTGGAGTTTCCAACCTTATCCATGAATAACAGTTCAATTTTTATTGGTATAACCCAGCCTTCTTGTAACTTATCCGATCTGACAACAGCCAGATATGGCCCTGATTCAACATATCATCTGTAGGACTGCATTTTAGGAAAGTCCTGCCATATCGCAGGACAGCTTAAGAATTGGTGTATTAATCCTATAGGCTTGCTGTTGGCTAGAACTTATAATCTTTTGTGTTATAGTTTGACTGAGAAGATGGCAGCTTTGCTAGCCAATGATATAGCTTCATAGGTTTTTACCAGGCTAACAACCATAAGGGCGCTTACAAGACTAGCCACTCACCCCACATCATTTGGGTCTCAAGTATCGTGAGTCTATTTGGGGATTTGTTATTATTAAGGGTTAATGTTAGTGACTCTTATTTTGTCTAATAGCCAGACCAGTCATTTCAGGATGATATGAGTGATAATTTAGACACAGCCAGGGGTAATAGAATTTACTAGGTTGTATAGTCAGGTTTATGACATCACAGTCTCTGCTTCATAAACAGTGAGGTTGCAAATTACACTGACTGGTAATGAGTCGTTTGTTAATAATTATTACACACTTCATCATTTCTTTAGCTTGTCAGAGTTAGATTACTTCAACCTCTGACAGTAATGCCAGTATTTTGGGTATATCGTTTAAGCAATAACAATATCAGGTTTATAGAAATCAAAGCTTAACTGAAATGTATCCTCATAATTTAACAGGTGCATTCTATCATGTTATATCATCATCTTATGTAATGCTAATAAGCCACATGGCTGATTGCAGTCCATGTAGTTTCCTTTAAATTCTGTCAGAAAAAAAATCTGATTGCTAGTAATCTAAATTTATTTTTCCCTAATGCATAGCCAATAAATGAATTAGTAATAAGCTTCATGGAGCACCTGATATTATCGTATATTTGTCTTCAGGAAGTATCACCCCGGCACAAAAAAAGGAACACTTTTTGCAGTTATGAGTTCATGAAAAATCAGTTTGTATGCTGTACTTCCCAGTTTTGTTTGTTATTTGAAAGTCATCTCACAATCAGGCATTACAGTATCAAGTGTTGGTTCGATCTAGCAGCACGTTTAACAATTTGCATTAATAAGCTGAGGGAAAAGGTGATGCTCTTCACATATCAGTACAGATGTTATGATAAATATATAGTTTACTTCCTGTAAATCATGTACCATTTGAGGCTCCTGTCAAAAGAAGAATTTCCAGTTATAGTTAGACAAACATTTAAAATATATTGAGTCTAATATGATTTATTCACATTTTTTGCAACCAGCTGTATATCACAAACTACAGTGTATTGTCTTAATGCATATATGTCAAGATGACTGAAAGCATGTTCTTATTCATTTGAAAACAACACCTCAAAGGAGTCTAAAAAACTGCAGCTTAAGAGAAAAAATACAAGAGCTTGAGTACAGCATGTCAGTTTGTGTTTTCTCTTTGGTAATGCGAATTGATAGTGTGTTTGTAACATAGCACAGAAACACTACATTTTAGAGTAAGTAATTTCCTTCCAATTAATTTGGAGAGGTGAAAGAATGATAGTAAATCAACTAGGAGACGTCTGAAATAGAATATAGTTCATGTCAGCAGTGCTTTAGTTAAAAAGTCATCTTTCCTCTTTGCTGAATAAAAATAGTAGATGTAAAGTGTCTGAAGTTAGCACTCAGTAACAATAATTAAATGGAACTGAAACACAGCTGAAAGACCTGCATTTTATTAAATCATGCTGTTTCCAAGTAATTCAATATGTGTCTTGTCACCTCCCAGAAAATAGAAACTACTACTTATTCCAGACTACAGGCCGGAGAACAAAGCTATTTAATAAGGTGGCAGGTTGGCATAATGGTTAAGGTGTTTAACCTTATGGACACAATGTGTGGGGTTTTATTCTCACATAAGGTAATTAGGTAAGTTTAAAATGGCTCCCAAGAGCAGCTAGCTTAGTACTAATCTATGAGCATATGACTGATTTTTACTGAAATGGTGCTAGATTTAATATATATATTTTCTTATATAATATAATTATCTAGTTGAAATACTAAGTGTATTCACATGTATACCTTTAAATATAAAGAAGTATTTTCAGAAACAAGTTGAATTGTTTCGTTCTTAACTTCACATGGAGGGAGGGTGCAAAGGCTAAAAAGAGGGGCATGCTCCTGGGACATGAACTGACCTTGCTACAGACAGATTATTTTACTCATGATCAATTTTTACAGTAATTGTACAATAAAGGTAATTAAACAAGAAATTAAGTAAATAAAAAATAAATAGTAATTAAATCTATCAATAAAAAATAAAAAAGCATTATGATTTAAGGTCAATGTCACTATACAGAGGATTGTGGGATAAGTCATACAAGTATCCAATGAAGCTGTGTGGGCATGCAGTGAAGATCAAAATAAACATAAACTGCCATAAATTACCATTAAGGACAGTGCAGATAAGAGGCAAATCTTACTGAATGGATAATGCTTGCAGAGGGATGCATGGTTCCAAGCCATCAACAAGTTTTCCACCACTTAATTTAGTGACACCCTCAGGGCTGACAGTCTTACTTCAACAAAACAGTTTTTCTTCCTACTTTTATTTCTTATTTCTTTTTTGTGTGAATGAAAGCCAGCTATGCCTACATTACTAGGGCTTCACCTCCCCTGCACACTTGGACTTGTGTCGATCCATTTTCCAAAATGTTTGTACATCTGAGGTGTGCAGTGGCAGCAATGGGAGTAAGGAAGTCAGACTTCTCTATTCCATATGACAGATTCCAGATGATACTGAGGGATTCCCAGCCATTCCCATGCAAAATGGGAAATATATTCCAACTGAAATGTCCTGGGGTTTGTGTCAGGTACTTGTTCTCATGAGCAGTGTCTGCCACACCTTCTGTGGTGTCATTATTAGGTTCTTAAACAACCTCAACTGACTCATCTCAACTACAATGAACAGAGGCTGTACTGTGTTCCTTACTCTGTCATGGAGGTAAAAGCTGGCAACCCTGCAAAGGAATCTAATTTCTGCCCCTTGTATCTCCTTGTATCTCTGATGTCATCTTTTACATGTTATATAAAGCACATAAGCATGCATTAAGATATGGACATAGAATGTCCTGTAAATTGAAGGTGCCCTCCAAAAATTGAATTCATACTCCACTACATGGGTCTGGTAAAATGCCTACAGTATGGCCACCATCACATTTTTTATTTATTTTATTTATTTATTTTACTTTTGTTTACCGGGAGTGTCCGACTGAGCCAAAAGAAATGGTCCATTTTCAGTGGAGGCCGTGGAGAAAAGCTCCAAGTTACATATCAAAACAGTGATTATTACAGAAAAAAATACAACCGTTAATGTCGTACATGGTAATACAATTGAGTTGAAATGAAAGACAAAGATAAACATCAACAGTAATACAACAAATTCAGTAGTGATGGTTAACCACCCAAAATTACATATAATAATGATTGATCTTTAAATCCAAGACATAAAAACAAAACACTAAAGTATTTCTGCTTAGAGAGGTGGGGTGGCATCATCCCCAAATTAAACAATTAGAATAAACATATACAGTTATAAGCTATAGATATATTCCTAGGGAAAAGAGACAAGGAAATAAGCAATAGAGAGGAAATAATATAGGATGAACAGTAATTACTGAGGGGGTCAGCCTGGTATTGGTGTTAATTCTCTATGCATGTGAGTGTTGGGGATTCATTGCCTACAGCTGTTTACTTATGGTTCCTTATTATAGTTTTATAAGGCATAAATACAAGTCCTAGAATTATGGAAACAAAAAAAAAATCAGGATAACAGCAAATGCCAGAAATTACCATTTTCATTTATAGGTTTATTTTTTACAAGGAGGCTTACCCCCTCAACCCCAGATATAGGGAATATTCTATCATAACCCCACTATTCATATCTCAGATATTCTGTACCTTGGATAAAGGGAATAGTCTAAGGCACTATGATCTCTAACATAACATATATATGCCCCCATTTTTATACATTCAGTTTTGTTTTTCTGGGACTTGCATTACTTGTCTGAGTCTCTAAAAATATAAATATACTAACCCAGTGACTGTACAACCAAGGAAAAAAAGAGAAACACCATGTAAGAGTAAAACATGGACAATAAGAGTTCTACTATTCAAGATGATGGCAATGTCAAAAACAAAAACAAAACAAATCAAACAAAACATAAACCCAAAAACTCTGAACAGCTGGCCTTTCACTACCATTTCCTGTGTAATGTCACAGAATCAAAGAACACTCACAAGAAATGCACACTATCTTAATTATTTCAGAGACTCAACCACAACATCAGCTGATGTCATAAAAGTGCACTTTGCCTTGAAGTGTGTTTATATATAGAAGATGAAGTAGAAACAAAATTCAGCTAAATGTAATGCTCCCAAGTCTACATCTGGATAATGTATATTGGGAGTTTATAAAAGCATTCAAAGCATCACCAAAATGCAACTGTGAGTTACGGAAAGAAAACTGTCTGTTGTCTGTGCATGCACATGTGAATCCCTTAACTATTTGAAGTATTCAGCCTTTTTTTGGGCCCAGTGAATAGTTTTTTTAAATAATACCACTCATTAATTTAGTAATCCTTTCAGCAGAGATCAGAGCTTGCATGGGGCTTGACAAAGATACGAGGGTTTAATGAGATGAATGGCTTGCCTGATACAAACCTAGTTAGTAAATTGGTTTTCGACTTCTTCGACATTTCTGGATTCTCCATAAAAATCGCAAGGATGATCATAAGCATGCTTCTTCTCACCAGGGTACCTTGGGAAGAAGGTTAAAGACTGACTCTGTACTCCTGCCACCAGACCTGAGGTTATGTGTTCTGGTTGTTCAGGTCAAGAAAGCTGCTAAACTGTCAGTTGATAGGTTTGATGGTGAGGTGGTTCAGATGACAAGAATATCAGCTGGCTAGGCCATGCAAACCCAAATGTTTACAGAGGTTGCCCTTGAAACAATTAGCTAATGCTTCTGTACTTGAAGAGTTCAACTTCCACCTCCTGAAGAAGAGCTTGCCCCTACACTTAGGCCTTATAATATTGGGGCAAGTAAAAAAAATAAAACAAACTAATACTCCCTACTGCAATAACCTCAGCGGAAATTCTACACCCAATACTAGATAGTGTTTTTAATCCTTTCAATATTATCTTATTAAGTTTCTACACATCTATACAAAAGCTGAAAAATATGATTGTGAGGAAACGAAGACAGGTAGTATCTGTATAACTGGTACAATAGAAGTTATTTTTTCCACTTGCAAATGACATTAATGTGTGAAATTTGAATTTAAGATTTTTTTTTCTTTTTTGGGGGGTTTTGTTTAGCAAGGATATTATTATCACTTAGAATTCAGTTTTAATTCCAGGGAAGGTATGTAGTTATGACACAATCACGTATTGTACATTTAGCCAGAAGGTGAGTAGTTCATAATAGTCCATAAAATGAGAGGTATAAAGAAGAATGCCCTGAAGCACAGCAGAGATATGTCAAAGGATGTCTTATACTAGCTTAGTATTTCCATTAGTTGGGATTCTGCTCAAAGGAACTAGGTGGGAACACCACTGGATTAACTTCAGTGGAAGAAGTATTCCAAGACCTTGGGATAGAGCAGGGTGACAAAACGTTTATATAGATCAATGAATATATAATATGTTACCATTCAAATACTGGGAATGGAGTAAGTAAAGATGTTTAATTGCATCTACAGAGTGATAAAAAGTGTTAGGTTACTTAGTTCAAAGAAGACATAGAAGTCATGTATATTGAACAGACTAATTACCAGTTTCTGGAGGAATTTAGCAAGGAATTTAGTAAGGAAGAATCTATCATAAGTTCATAGGTAAGTACTAGGCTAGTTGCCATTTTAAGCCAAACTAGTTTCCCTTTTTTGCTCAAAATAACCGATCCCATTTGGTTAAAGATTGTTGTTACCAATCCTTCGGTTGATAATTCTGTATTATCCTAATGAGAATAATTGGATCATTTATACTGTATAATAAAGATAATTTGAAGGGACCCATACATGGGATAAAGCATTTAGTTGCTGCCTCTGTCCATTAGTAATATGGGGGCAGTCTTGGGGTAAATATTCTGCTACCCATGCTTAATCTTGAATTTTATGTGGATGGGGAGTCTGTTCCATAGTAGCAGTATCCTCTGCGAGATATATCTATTCCTCCAAAATGTTCTGAAGAAGTTTAGATTCCTAGACTGAATATTTCTGATTCCATTTGACTTGCTAATGTGCAATAAATCCATCATTAATGGGTCAGAGGATGCCTTGTTCATAGGTTAATAGATGTGTACTAGGCTAGCGACTACAAGGGCCTTTATATGCCTAGTCATGCATCCCAAACCTATTCTCAGGAGTAGTGGATACACCACAAAGTGATATGCACAGACTCACACATGCACAGACTCACACAAACATACCACACACACACACACACACACACACACACACACACACAGACATCTTCCATTGTTTTTTTTTCTAACACATTTATCGAATTATGCATCACAGACACATTTATATTTATATAAAAGTAATCAAACTGTATTAACAAGTTAAAATTAACAAACATAATGCTACACATATATTCCTGAACCTCGTACATATTCAGGTTAGACAATCTTGAGAACACTGTATTAGTCACAAGCACAAACAAAAGTCTAAAATTTTATGAAACAGAGGAAGCATCATGAAACAAGTAGCTGAAATGTACAGTTCTAGTATTTCCTCAGTTTTGCTATTTCAACATGCTACTTAAACATCATTGTGTTAACAAAAACAAAACTGTCTCTCTACTAGAACTCCAGGATTCCAGGTCATTCACAAGACACATTTGAGATTCTTATCAGTGCGTGCCACACTCACATTCTATATGGCAGACACAGGGTGAATCTTCGCAGTCTGTAAGACACTAAGTGTAGTGACAGGGCTTTGAGTCATTCTATGTAGGACATGCTATTTAGGCTTAGTAAGGTATCTTTGTTGGTGTTCCAGTTGTTGCATGTGTCCGGACAGATAGATGCCAAAGGGAACATTATATTGAATGACTGGCCTAAGGATAGCTGAGAATAGGGTGACGGTGACATCCCTATTTTTAAACACAATCTCTTTGTTTATAAGTTGTGTAATATAGAAGGACTGTTTTACAACAATGGACACATATCGTTCAAAAGTTTGGTCATTGTCCACATAAAGTCCCAGATCCACAGCAACTGTATCAACTATTAGGGGTGTATTATCAATGTGGTAGTTCCCTGTTGTACATGACTTCCAAAATGATACAATAATTTATTTTTTGTCATTTGGTTTCAGTCCATGATTTTGGTACTGGTTATTTATTTGAGACAGACCTTCCTGCAGGATGGCTAAGTCATTTGGAGATTCATTGACTGCTCCTATCATGCAGTCATCTGAAAACTTAGTCAGCCAGAGACTTTTGGTATTGGCTTTTACTTCAGAAAAGTAGGCATCAAACAGGAGAGGTCCAAGAACAGGACCCCGAGGGACTCTACTGGTGACTGGTCTCTTTGTGGAGGCAACTTGCCCTGTTTTGATTATCTTACGCTTATCTGTGTGCCAGCTGGCAATACTGTGGAAGACATAGGGGGGTTTATTCCCAGTTTATTTAGCTTTTCTAGTATGCCTGAGTGGGAAATGTGTTAAAGGCTTTGGCCAGGTTGAGGTATGCAGTGTGTGTACTGTTTTACCCTCATCCATTACTTTGCTGACCTTTTCAAAAAAATCTACCAAGTTGAGTAAGCATGACCTGCTGTTGATGAATCCAAACTGAGATGGGTCCAATGTTTGGAGGTTCCCTATATCCTGATTGATTAATTCCATGTTAAGTCTTTCCATGGCTTTGCATGTGGCTGGTCAGACTTATGGTTGTGTAATTGTCTGGGTCTGGGGAAGGTCATCCCTTATGAAGGAGAATGACTGTAGCTGTTCTTCATTCACATGGTACAATACCTATATGGAGGCTGAGATTGAACAGTGTTGTTAGGGGTGTGGATAAATCGTGCTTCATGCTATTTAAGAAGCATCCATGGATATTATAAGGACCCATGAATGTAGTATTTTTAGCTTTTGATTGCATTTTTAAAAGTTGCTCTTGTGTGATAGCTGTAGGCAAACCTGTTTTGGGTGTATCTTGAGGGACAGTTGAGGAGAGAGAGGGCTAAAATTAGAGCTGAATTTATCAGCTAGTAGGCTCACTATATCTTCAGCCTCAGTGTAGGTAACATCATCCAAAATCAGCTCAATAGATTACTGCATTGTGTTTTTCAGATAATGAACATAAGTAAAAAATGCCTTGTGATTGCCTTTGGCATGGGTAGCTATTTTAGCCTCAAACCTGGAACTGGTGGATTTTATTAAGCTTCTGAGCTGTTTGTTTATTTCAGTGATAAGGGCTCTAACATTATGGGATTACTCTTCTTATTTTTGCTCAAAATTCTTTTCCTTTTATTATAAAGCTTGTTGATATTATGATTCTACCATAGAGGTTTCTTTCTGCGGTTTGCCCTGCACTTGTTCCTATGTGGTACAGCTGCATTTATGTTGCTATTTACATGCTGTTATAGTGATATCTGCTAGCAGAAGGAATATTTATATCTATGTTTCTTTTTGCAACAGGGTAACTGTTATATATATATATATATATATATATATATATATATATATATATATATTATATATATATTATTATACTGACAGACCTTGATCCACTGTAAAACGAGCAATGAAACAGATGTACATTTCTAGTTTGATGACAGTTGCTAAAATCTTATGAAGAAGTAAAACATTAAATTTATGTGTGTTTTTTTTTTTTATAATAAGTGAGAAAGACTTTGGAGAAAATGTACTGGGAAGGTCCATATATATTTAATCCAAGTATAAAACAGTTTCATATTCAGTGATACTGAAGAGATAGGATGCAGTTAACGGAACAATTTATTTTTCCATTTTGATGCAACATACCAGAGGGAAAGGAAGGTTAGGAAACCGCAACTAGGAATATTTCAGTCTGTTTGCTTAAGTATGCTAGGTTATTGCTGTTAAAATAACAGATGGGAAACCATGTTTACTGAAGGGAGAGAGAGACACTGATGTTAAACACAGACAAGGACTGACACTCTCACTAACATGGATTTTTAAAACATGCAAGGGCATTCTGACTCATATATTCTGCTTGTTTTCAATAAGTACTGCACGATGTGCACATTTTATTTATTCAGCAGCTGTTTCTCCCACCCTCATATAAAGCACATTATCCTTAATCCATGTTTTTTTTCTTGTATTATTACTTTAGACAATGCACATTCTTCTTGTATGCAAAATTAGCCATATGTCACACATTCTCTGATATAACACTTGCTTGTGTATCTTCTGTGCAGTACAACTAACATATGAACACACTGCACTTCGATTTTCATACAATATTTTAGTTAGTAGCCACTTGGAATGTACTGATGCCATTGAGGTAATTACGTATTTCTCTCATATTCCCTGCTCCATCATATGTTGTCATTACATCAATTCCATCTTCATATTCCTCATCTGAAGTTTTACTTGCCTCATGCATTAATTTGTATTTTTTTATTGCATAGAAAGTAAGAAGCTAGAATATTTCAAACATACATTAAATTGACCAACTTTCTTGCTGTCCTTTCTGTGTATTTTTGTGTAATAAGATTCTCACATAGAATTGTATATGAACAAAGATAACCAAAGGCAAGCATTTCCTTCCAGTACTTCTTTGCTATTCTTGTAAAGAGGGTAAAAATGAATAGTAGCTGTGCTGATTACACGTGGTATGCCAGTTTCTTCCATTATTTCATCTGAATAGACCTTGTTTACTTTTACACTCTTTGTTTTACTGCCCAGAGATTTGGTTCTCATTCTGCCAACCAGAGGTTCATTCTGAGGTTTTCTATTTTGCATTTTATTTGTTTATTTATTTATTCATTCATTTATCTATCTAAATATCTATCTATTTAGTTATCTAATCATTTTGTTAATTTGTTAACGGGGGTGTCCCTCTAGAGCAGAGGAACTTCTTTTTAGAGGATAATGAATGTTCATTTGCTTAAGTTTTCAGTTTTCAAATGGAGATGAAGGGGATTAAACCCTAGCCTTGAAGGCAGAGTTCTTTAGCAGTTTGTAGTCACAGCCCTTTGTAACAAATGGCTAGACAACCTCTGATCTGCTCATGAAGCTTTTTTTGCATTGCAAAGTAATGTCTATGACTAATGCCTAGGTTATGTCCACAGTCCCTTTCTATTAAATGTTCTGTTTAGCCATTACATTGTTGTAAATGTATCTTGAATCACCTTTCTGTTGTAATTCCTTGTTACCTTAGTCATATACCTCATTTTCATTAAAATATTCTTAACTGCTTTTTTCTTTTAGCAGTGATTGTAAGACTTTTGACAAGACTCACAATTTTATAGTTACCAGTCACTTTTTTCTGCCAAATTTGTGAAGGGAAATAATACCCTAATTTTCTACTAATTAAGGTGTTACCCTTCTCCTATGATTTGACAAAATGTGTTTAGATATTGCCCCTCAGTTCACAATGAAGTTTTGGGTCAGTCCAATTATGCCCCATTGAGCCCCATTGAGCTTTGTAGCTTTTGACCCTGAAGTTTATTCAACACCTGTTTTCTAGAGGGTGACACATCAAGCACTTACCCTGATGACTTCAGCTGGATTACTTTGATAACTATGCTTTCCATTCATTCAAGAATATTGGGCATAAATATTCAGTTAATAGCTCTAATTCTTCTACCATCATATTCTGCATCCATCCATTAGTCCATCCGTCCTGAAAATATAGATACTGTAGTGTATCAGTTAGGAATGTATACCATCCTGACACACCATTGAAACCTACAACTACTGTTAACTGTGGTAGATTCAAATTTAAATGATCCACTGAGCCTAAAATTTGTTTCATATTATTGCTAACAGCTTTCAAGCTTTTTTCTCTGCATGGAGCTTTGCACCAGGTCACAACAATTAGAACTGGCCTGTATAGTAGCAAACATCTAGATAGTAAAATTTACAGTACTTATAAAGTTAGGATTATATCTGAAACCAGTTAAACAGTGTGACATTATGCAGAAATAAGCTTAGAGCTGCTAGTTTGTGCATCAAACAGCACTACCATATCCTAGTTTTATATAACATCTTGACCTTAACCTCAGAAACTACCCTAGGAGACCCCTGTTAAAACCCAATCCTTGATCTTAAACAGTCAACAAATATTACAGGACTAGGCAACATGGATAAGTAATTTCCAAATGTGTCTGTGGCCGGATTGGTAGATTTGGGAATTCTAAGACAATGTAGGAATTGTCTCATGTTCTTAGACAACCAGTTAATCATTAAAGAAAATAACATGGTATACGGGTGATTTGGAGGCAAAAGTCTAGCATACAAATGAGGTTGTCAGGAATAACCACACTACATCCTTCACATATATTATTCACCACGCACACATGTTGTCTCATGCTGAGGTGCTTAAAAGAATCCTTCACAAATCTCAAAGACTTCCAAGCCAGCCAATGGCAGCACTGCTCTTTAGCAATCACTGAAGAGCACACCAATAGCAACATCGAACATCTCATGTAAGCCTACACCAAATGGACCCCAAGTGCAAACCCCATACGGCAAGCATATACTTTACCTAATACTCTTGTCATTGCGGAATCCATTGTGTAACATACAGATGCCCCACTCACCAGGTTAAAAAGGGAGAAGATAATGGTTAGTTGCCCTGTCTGCAGCCAGGATCTTCAGTATTACGCATGTAATCAAGTTACTCCTCCCCAGGTATCAGTATGTAGAAAGTACCCCAGAAGTGCAAGGCTACAGAGCCTCCTACACAGTTAGACCACCAACAGCACAGACTGGGGCCACAGGTGGAGATTTTTTGATCTATGATAGCAACAAGCATAACTCTGAGTTGGTTAAACAGGATGATACCATGGAGCTCATTCACATGCAAGTGAGCATTGGTAAGGTCCCTCACCATATTATGGCAAGTTACATGTCACTATCTATGCTCCTAAAGTCACAAGACTCTAACCTAAACTTAATATAGGCACTCACCATCCAACCAAGCAGACTATTCATGGGTGACTTTCACTATCCTTCTACAGACTGGGGAGTTGTATTTGTATTTTTAATGCATTATATTGAATTTAAACAACAAGGGTGGTAAAGAACGATAAAGAAACTTAAAACCACACAGACATTCAACCGCGACAGGCCACAAGATGAATTAAACCTCAAATACACCACAAATGTAATTTTAACATTTGTGTCCTTTTATTTTATCAGAACTTTATCAGTTCTTCATGAACTTCTGATAAAAGAAAAGGACAAAAGCGCTACATTTACATTTGTGGGGTATTTCAGGTTTCATTCATCTTGTGGTATATCTCTGCTGAATGTCTATGATATTGAATATAATTATAAAAATTGCTTATCGTCTTTTCTAGAACATTACAGGTAGCATCAGCAGCAATAGCCTCACCTCATAAGTAAATGAGTCGCTATAGAGAAATAGAAGAATTCTAATCATCTTTAATCATCTATATTATGTAAGTAAATAAGCACTTCATCCTGTCATCCTAATACATTGCTACATCATCTCCTAATTAAAAATGTTCACCTGGAAATAACTGACTAGAAACATTGTGATGTCTACAAACATAAAGATGCATTAGTCAGACTTTTTATAACCATTGACACTGTTTATTTCCTATTAAAGGTAGCCAGGAATAAATAAACAAATAAGGAAAAACTGAAAGTTTTTGATCAAGTCGAGCAATTTCACTTGAAAAAAACATGAAAGCAAAAAACTGAAAAACTCCTAAATGGGTTTTATTATGATTCTTTCAGGGGGAAATTACTACTTTCCTTGCTCTACTATAGTCAGTATTTTGTGATTCAACGTTTTTTTGGTCAATATTCTGTGCATCTTCCAAAAGGCATTCACTTGCTTCTAGTGTGCCCTATGAATATATGTTTAACCAATGTATCAAACTACACCCTTTCAGTTGCAAACAGAGCAAATTTATATAAAGATCTGCTTGGGGGTCATCATCTGTTCATACAAGCCACATGCAAACGCTTCAAATCCCAAAGCATTACCTAAAATATAGCACAACCCATTGTTCTCCACTCCACCCAGCTCATATGCCCAGACATTTGTTGTCAGCTTTGCACATTTAACAATATTACTTCCCTTCCTACTCCCTCTCTTCCCAGTCAGCCTCTCCCGTACAACCCCCTGTTTGCTTTCTTGATATCCCTTTTCTCACTCCTCACCCCTCCTTTTTTCTGTACATGTTTTCCTGTTTCCAAGTAAATACAAAATTATGTAAATAGAAAATAATATTAAATGTTTACCAATAACTTGAAGCCTCACTGACATATCTGGCATTGCATATACTACAATGTATATATATATATATATATATATATATATATATATATATATATTGTAAATGTATTACCATATCACCCTAATGATATTTATTTCATCAAACTTTCATACTGTACTATTTCACCTAGATTCAATTATGCCTAAACCATACATAATTTGTTGGAATTCGCAAGCCTCTTAATACTTTTGGAATTTAAATTTTATTACTCTGATAATCGTCACTCCTTTAACTTTTGAATTGTGTGTTTCCTTTTTATTTGTATGTATAATGGTGATGGTATTCTTGGCAGAGCCTGAAAATAGTAGCATGTTTCTTAATCCATTTGAGAGAAAGCAAGATGATGGAATAAAGAAAAGTTGTATATTATGGAGAAGGGGGTCTATAGTAGAACACCAAAGTTTTAAAACTTTGAATGTTCTAATATCGACCCCTATTCAGCGAACGCTTAAAATATCAAACATGCAGAATAGTGAATTTTTTCCCAGGGAAAACATTTGCTCCGAAGCACATACACACAACACAAGCACAACAAAAAACAGCAACCAACGCACATACACTTAAAATCCTACATTTAACCCTACACTAAACTGTACATACACTACTATCTATCCACCTACCTTAACCCAAATCCTAACCCTAAGGTCCGTCACTATCGCACACTCACCTCACCCGTGCCCTAACTCACCTTCCCCACCCTAACCATAATGTCCATCACATTCGCACACTTACCTGACCCGTGCTCTAACCCTAACTCACCTAACCTGTGCCCTAACCCTCACATCCACACAAACGCACACTTACCTGAATCCAACCCATAACTTTCCACCACAGTGCTGAAAATAGCAAAGCCACAGACATGGCCAACCAAATTCTTTCCCTAGGAAAAAAAAACGGTGTTCTGTAGCTATGCTATTTTCAGCGTTCGCTGAATAGAGGTCGATATTAGAATATCCGAAGTTTCAAGACTTCGATGTTCTAATATAGATCCGGAGAAGGCACACAAATTGGTTCAGCAATGCCTATATTTATGGGGACACGATAAGATGAATTATTTAGCTATGCAGAATAAAAAGGGTTCTGTTGTAGCAGCTAAGAATATGTGGGAAGAGATTAAATTAAAATAATAGAAAATCTGAGAAACCAGAAGCTCTTGTTTATGGATATGGATTGTAAGATACAAGCAGTGATGTTTTTTTTTTTTTTAAATCTTATATATTGGTCAGGTATATTTGTACAACCGGAAAAGAAGCTGCACAATAATTAATAAAGAGTTGAAGGAATTTATCTGGGAGGGGAAAAGGGATAGAGTTAATTGGGATAAATTAATCTTTCCAATAGAACAAGGTGGTATAGGATTACCTGATTTGAAGGAATATTTTAGAACTTCACCATTAAAGCTCACATACATAACAAAAGTGGAAGGTTATAATTCAAAATGGAAAAGGATGATGATAAAGCTGGGGGGGATTTCAAGAAATAATTTGAGAGTAGGATTTTAGATGCAGAGCCTCAAAGAGAATAATAACAACAATGTAAAATATGATATTCATACATCATCAGAAAGTATTTTAAGAACTAAGCCAGGAATGGAGAAATGAGATTTTTTCTATAGGGATGGCTGCAAGTAGGGGTACAGAAATAGGCTAGAGGGGCTAGAATACACTGGAGAAAATTGGAAAAAAGAACCAATGTATTGAAAGCATATAACTAGAGAGGGAGAGGTAATGGAGTGGGATGCGAACAAGAAGACGTTTGGACTGCAGTCTAGATACTGCCTTCACTACCAGGGATTGATATAAGACTACTGGCAGAGAAAAAGGGATAGTGGAATCTTAAGTTAAAGACCTGCTCTGGTGGGGATTTTAATCAAATGTGGAACAGGAGCTGCTGTTAAAAAGGAATCATTTTTAGGGCATATAAAATATTGCATTATAGCAATTACGGAGTATAAAATATTGCATGATAGCTGTAAGAATCAATCAGAGGATAGAAACGATTAGGAAAAGAAACTGGAAAAGCAATTTATACAAGAACAATTGAAGAACATATGCGTGTCTCCCAAGTATGCAACAAAGGTCCAGATGAATTTTTATCTTTCTTTGGCATTGTTTGCATGGGTGTTTTTATACCCAAGCACACCCAATATATTTTTCCACATGTAGATAGCGTATGTTGCTGGTGTGATGGAAAAGAAAGAGGTAACTGGGAACATGTGTTCTAGGAGTGTATTAAGTTGATAGATTTTAAAATATATATATCTACAGAGTAGACTGTTATAAATATTGGGTGAATAAATGGCAGTGACTAAGGATATCGTGTTTTTTCTTTTCTTTTGGGGGGGGGGGGCAAAGGATATGAATTGTCTAGACACAGCAAGTTCTTATTAAGTTTAATTCTGTTGGGTGTCAAAAAAGCAATTACTACAACATGGAAATCAAAGTCTAACCCACCTGTATTTGAAGTTTTGAATACTTTAAAAGAAATAGAAGAACTGAGTGAGGGATCTTTAAAAATGGAAAGAAACAAATTACATAGACATAAAGATCTATGTGACTAGACAGTGGCTTAATCAGAGCAGCTAAGCATTATCAAAAATGAAGTGATTTCAGCAATAATGTTTTCCCAATAGACAGAAAGTGAAAAAAATGATTTCCATTCACATTGCATTAAAGTATATCTACTCTGCAATTACCCATTTTATAGCTGCATTTTACAATGTTGTACCTGTCCTCCTAAAGCATAATTCCAGACACTTGAAGAGTATTTTACTTGAGTTTGTTTTGTTACAGCAAGGTGTTTCTAATGTTTCTTTAACGTTTAATGCATATTTTTGTTATTGTTTCCATTTTATCACAGCTGTAAAACCAGCAGCACAGAGAATGTCTTTGACTCTCTCTGTAAGCAGTAGATGACAGATGAGAAATTATAAAAGGCAGGGGACCCACAGCATATTCACAAATGCAAGTCAGATGAGAATAGGATCATGTAATAATGATTCAGAAGGCCAATTTATGATATAACCACTAAGTCAGACAACAGCATTCAACAAAAAGAAAAGGCATGTAATGTCAGCTAAATGATACTTATGTCATATACAGGTTAATGTAGGCAGCATATATTTAAGTTCCCTTTTCCATGTCTCAGATGATGTTATCTGTGGCAAAAGTCACAGCAGCTGGGCAGAGATGAAGGATGCATAGCAACTATGTTCAGCGGAGATGAATTACTCATGCTCAAAGTTGTATCCTGTGTGAGCACACCTTTACTCAAGATTTTTGACCAAATGAGAAAAATATTTATCCAGCATTATAAAGTCTCCCTACCTTGTTGACATGGAGTTTACCACATAGGTTGAAATGAACTTTCTTTGACAGATATGACTGGAATGATTTGCTAGTTTGGCTAAGAAAGGATTACAATTCTGCAAGGTTGTGTGGTAGCCATTCATATCCGCAGTTATACCAGTTAGTGAGGTAAGCAGGCAGTACATTATCTCCTTAACCATTCCCTTTCATGGTCTTTGAAATCAGAAAAAAGGTTAATAAATGGACAATGTACTCAAGGTTCTTACTTTATTCTGAGTCCCATCACACTGCATTTTGCTTCTCAGCAATATGGTGTGGCATACTATTCTAAAAATGATGACCATGATTATTGCTTTAGAAGAAAAGGAGCCACCACCAATTATGTCAATGTTGGATTAGCCTACTGAAACTTCACAGAGACTGTTCACGTCCTTCTAACATAGGGATATGCTTGAAAGTGCCTATTGGTGCTACTATTTCAGGGTCTACACTATCATCAATCTTGTTATCTTTTTTCTACATACACTTCTATTAACCTGAGCATTGCAACAAACCACAAATTTACTCCAGCTTCTATATTACTTCTGGTATTATCTGCAGCCATCCATCCAGTCATCCATCCATACATCCTCCATTTTTCTTTAACCCACCCTAAACTGCACATGTTTGCTGGGAGCCCTTCCTGACAGCTAATGGGCACAAGGCACTGAAACCTGTTTTGATAAGGGTGCTAGTATTTCATACAATGTACACTCTCAGTCACAGTACATGCACACTTAGGACTAAAACAAACTGGCCTCAGGCAAGTAATATGAAAAAAATAAATTAATCCAGTTCAAGGAATATCAGTGGTAGAGTAATATTATGCATTTAATAGCAATACTTTTAATAGACGTGTCCCTTCTCCAGGCTTGTAAATGGCTCACATTGCCTGACAGGCTCCATTCTCTATTAGGTAATAAATGAAGATGTGTAAAGATGTTAACGGATATAAGACTGGATGAACACAGCACAGTAAATGGCCATTTTTAGAAAAAAAAATAGCATTTAGTTTCTAGTCGCTATTTAATGCCCTTGAGGTAGTAAACAAAAAAGAATTAGACATTAAAACACCTGTTACCAATTATCCCAGGGGCAATAACTCAACCCCTTATTTTTGTTTACCTGAGTGCCACAATTGTCAAGAGGGGCAATAGGTATGCACAAAAACAATGTCTTCTAGTTATGGGATTGGCGCAAACCATTAGCTTCACCCTGAGGTACTGATTATATATAAGCTTTGTCTGACTCTTTACAATAAATCTTGAACTTAGGACATTACAGTTCATTAAAGAGTTAAGCACAACCTTTTTATTACAATAAGTTATTTCTGGAAAACATTGTCTTTAAAAATTCCCTTAGGTGTTTGGTAGTTGTACTAAAATAGTTTTGTCTTCCTAGTGTACATATCTATTCTTTTTTAATAAATATCAGTAATGACTGCAAACATTTTTTCAAGAAATGGCTAGCATAACTGGTGTGAGGCCTTTACCCTGGATGATGTTTAGATAACCAATAACCATATGATTCAGCCTCGCAAATTGAAAATCAGAAGCAATGTCCTTTCAAAATCAGGGACAGACAGACAAAGTTATAGTTGGTAACCATCAGAAATCATAACACTCAATATTTGTTTATGCATAAATTCTCCCCCTCTATGGGTTGGAGGCAAAAGCATACATTTATCCTCCTTGGGGGAAAGGTACATCCTATTAAATTATAACCCTTGAAGAGCTAGGAGATGCACAACTATATAATTGCTATTGAAATTTATCCTTGCTGCAATGTGAGAAGTTATGTATGTGGGCTGCCCTACAATACAATACAGCCAACTTACCACCCTTGCAAATGATAATCAACAGTGCTACACTGATAGTTATTGATTGTAGGATTGGTTATTAAATCAGAAATCAGTGGTTTCTAAAAAGAGAGAGATGTTTACAGTTCTCTATCCTCTTTAAATAACGCAAACGAGAGTTTTCTATTACACTATATGTAGATGATACCCTACCAACTATTAATACACATAAACAAAAAACAAAAAAAATACTATGAATATACTCAGAATAAAACAATGTAATAACATGCTGCAAATTCGCTGCTACAATAATAAAGCCACAGTTTTCAAGCTTATGGTCAAACAATGGATAAAACATAAAGAGAAGCTGGAGCCAATGTCTCTACATTTCAGTTAAAAAGCAGACAGAGTACATAGCAAACGCTTCAACATATCACTTGGGGAAGGTCTTCATGTCATAACCTGTACTTCAATAGAAAGAAAAATTATAAAAAGCAAGCATACCTCTCAACATCTTTGCTCAAGAATCTGGGACATAGCCAAGAATAACGGGTGAACAAAGGTCAAAAATAAAAGAACATTTTAAATGTTACTATAAATCACTTAAAAAGTTAATATAAAAAAGAGGCTTTATATCAACATGTATTGCCTTAACAGCAAGGATAGAACTCAAATGACTATCTTTATTGACTGACTATAATCCATAATGATGTACTAGATAATTACAAATTGTACAAGAGACTGGGCAAAAATAGGAGGCAATGGGATATTCTGCAAAGTCAGTATTTCCCTTTATGAAACTAGGGTTGTAAGATCACTCCACTGCAAATGGCAAAGAGCAGAAAAAATATATGGTGCATTTAGAGAAGGAGATTATTTTTTAAGTACAGATCATCGATCATACATGCCAGTGCTACAGAGAGACCAGTAGAACTACTGACAGCCTCATAAAGCTGGCATAAATCCAAGTGCAATTCCTGCACATGTGCTGTTTAAAGCTCCTGTTTATTTCATTGCCTAGGGCATTTAAAACCTACCTGCTCTAGTTTCAGAGACTAATATTAGTTGAGCCAGTTAAAAGGAGGTAATCAGAGCCATATAAAGTTAAATCAGAGCAGTGGACCAGACATGATTAGGGAGGGCAAAATCATAGTGCTCCATCAAATGTGAAGATGTTGAAAAGCATGATTGCACCGAGTTCTCATAATTCAGTTTGGTTAATAAAGAGGTCTTTTATAGGGTAATTTTTGATGCTCTGGGTAGACTTTGATGGATGGCTCTGTATTTTGCATAGGCCAAGAACTAGAAATGTATGAGTTACCCTTTGTGTCTCAAATCTTAGGTATTTATTTGTTAAACAACTGAGATCCTTCCGGATGGTAATAGTTTTAAGTCCAGATCTTTTCTTTTCATGAAGCACTTTGCCTTCTTTCTTTACAGTATGATCTCTCTTTATCTCTCTCTCTCTTTTTTTTTTTTAATGTAGTAACTAAACTAAAATATGGAATACTTTTAAGACAATACACACACACACACACACACACACACACACACATATATATATACACACACACACACACACACACACACACACACACACACACACACACATATATATATATATATATATATACACACACACACACACACACACACACACACACACACACACATATATATATATATATATATATATATATATATATATATATACATGCACTTCTACTTACATTTTTAGATTTGGTTTCCTCTACATTCCTTAAGGAAGTACTTTTATTTTTAGCAGTATTACACATACACATGTGTGATGGAAGTATGAGATGAAACATAGACTTTCAATGTTACTTATTACAGCAAAAATTACAATGAATAGAACTGAACCTTTAATACTATCTAGTAAGGCTTTTGTATGTGTCTGATGGGATGGTTCTATGCATACAAGGTTTGTCTGTGGCAATTTTTAAGGCAATGAACCCAGTCTCAGTATATGTACAGGTATACGTGATGAAATGCCATGATTATCAGTTGCACAGAGCACAAAATGCTGAGAAACACAACACCTATTTCTGGTTGCTATTGGAAATCACTGCCAGTGCAATTTCTATGTGTATGCTGGCAATAAGACCCGTCTTTTTGATTTATTTCTCACTTCTTTGAGTTGCTACAGTCACAGAGATGATATACTTATTATCTCAAGGAGTGCAGCATATTTCTCACACATCCCATAATAGGGGCTGCAGTGGTGCAAAAAATACATTTTACTTTTTTCCCCAGTTGTGCTTCATGGATTAGTTTCAGTGTTTCTGATTCTCAGGTTTTTACCATTCAGTATTTCATACTAGAACCATGAAACTCTGACTAGCTCTTATTAGATATTGGAGATATATATATTCCACTTATTGTATATGTATGTGGGGGAGAGTTCAGCACATAGCACTACAAGTATCATATCATGGGGTTGATAACGGGCAAATAAGGTGTTATCTTAAACATACAGGGATAAACTGAGTACTGAAAGTGAAATGAAGGAATGGATAAACCAAGCACTAAAAGTGAAAAGAAGGAATGAAATGTTAGGGTATTTTTGAAAATGTTAATTACATATTCCAAATAATTCTTTCTTTATTTTTACTTTTAATCAAAGTAGTACATTAAAAGTTTTCATAGATACTGTAATTTTTATTTTCTCCATGCACAATGTCTTGAGATATTATTATTATAGTAAATGACCAAATGACTAACTTATTTGCTTTATACAGCTTCACTTCTTCAGGACAAACAGGTATTTATTAAATAACCTTTATTATATTACCTTTAGTGCCACAGATTTCACAAAGCAAGCCAATATTACTTATCTTTGCATGGTTCACTTCTGCTTCTTTGAGTACTGCTCCAAAGCCATTTCCCTTTTTTCACTACTAGTTGCATGCAAGTGGATTTACATAAAGCAGTAGAGCCATTTGTTTGCAGACATTGCATTGGAGATTTTTGCTTTTTTCATCCCTAGAGTACTACTGTGTTGGAGTAATCACATCGCCAATGTTCATGATACTTTTCAGCTACAGACAATTAAAGTCAGTGTCTGCAATTGTGCATCTGCATTTTCCATTAATTTCTAAAAACTTAAAGCAGTTTGATGGAGGATACAAAATAGAACCACAATGACAAAAACTGTAGTCTTGCATAACAAAAACAATTCCACCAACAGTAAGTCAAGTGTTTCCACTAAATTTTCCAAAAAAAGGTCAAAGAGGAAAGAGTATAATTAATCAAAGTTTTATTTTATTAGTTTAGCACTTTCATTCAAAAACCTACAAGTACATCATCAGCCTCATTCCTCTTTGAAGCCATAAAGTAGCAGCAGCAAGGGGATCTTAGCAGTGGACCATAGTTTTGACAAACTCGCAGGCTGTACAGGATCTACAATCTCACATGTCACAGCTGGAATCTTAGCTGGAGGACTTAGAGAATCAGGCCAGGAGAAACACTGTGTACCTTTTAGTCTACATGAAAAAGTAGAAGAATTAGAACCCTTATAATTTATTAGGGTTGAGCTGGCATAGACTTTAGGGTTGAAATCGGCACCAGTCATTGATTAGGCCCATAGAGAACAGACCCGTGCGAAAGCTATGAACAGTTCTAGACATTTCATAAATAGATTCCTAGACTACAATGATTGGCAAATGTTGCTACAGAGAGCTTGTGAGATAGGGCAAAATTTTAAAATAGCAGAGCATGTGCCACACCAGACTACAGTAGTTTTATCTATTTTAAAATAAAATGATGCTGTCGCTGCTATTGCCATGAGCTGGGATTTCAGGTCCAGATTAGATTTCACCAGCTTCACTGTATATTTACAAAGGAAATAACAATGTAGTATTTCAAAATCCTTCTGACGGGTGTTCCTTGTCAGTAAGTCCAGGATTCTGATACCTATGCAGAGGCCACAGCCGGTTCCCCAGTTTTAAATGCCAATGCCAAAAAGTGTGATCATCCAACTAATGGATCTGCTAACAAGTTCTCCACTAGCAAGAAAGGTGAAGATGTCAAGGGCTTCACTAAGGGGTTATCACCAGGCTCAAGGGTTTCCCTCATCCCAGCACCTACAACAACCTCAAAGAGATCTGAGCCACCTTGCGAGAGCAGCTTCTGCTAGCTCCAACAGGCATCCAGAAAGCTACTCATTTTCTGTCCCAGAATTCTTGAGGAAATATTTGATCAGAAGAGGCATTGCTGAAGAATGATTCCACAACAAAATGGCTCCAGTGCTCTCATGATATGGATTTGCAAGCATCTGTAGCAATCATGAGGAAATATTCCCTTTTTGTTGAGATACAGTCAATGGCCTGCACTTTTAGTGTTGTCTTTGGAGCATTTTGCAATGTTTACTACCCTGCTCAAGAGGTGTGAACACTTTGTAGGAGATACACTGCTGAGATCAATTGAACAATATGATCACCAAAAACAGTTCCTTCTGCTTGTGATGCATAGTATGAGTGGAAATATTTTTTTTCCAAGGATTTGGGAGGATGTGTGCAAATGTTCTAGAGTCTTTACAGTATGTATTCTGTAGGAGAGTAATATTTACATTCAAAGGAACTATATCCAAGTGGGTTTTCCTTTCTTTCTTTCTTTCGTTCTTTCATTCTTTCTTTCTTTATTTTTTGGTTGTGAATATGAAGGCATATTGTATATTGTTTTAGACTTTCAGCTCTTAGCACTAAAGTTTACACTTTCTTCTACATTGGTACCTTGCACTATTTCCTTGTTTAGTGGTTATTACTTGTTTTGCAGCAAACTGATAACTTTGTTGAGGACACACTATAATACTATTAATATTAGATTTGAAGATATCGAAAACAAAACTTAGATAACAGAAGGACAACATTTTCTTTGCCACTGTTAAGGGATTTTTTAGATCAGCACAGCAGTCAGCCTGCTTCAATGTAAAGTTGTTAAATAAATAGAGATTGGATTCTGTGCAATTAGACAGTTAATTGTACAAGGATTGTATGACATTACTCTAACATGGACAAGTACCCTAAGTAATGTAAAGCTGATTCCACCACAACTGTGCATGAGTGGACTTGCTTGTTATTGATTTTATCACTCACAGAGTGTTAATTTAGAGGCATCATGCTGCAAGAAATGTGCCTACTGGTATTCCATATGACTCAGCCTTAAGCAGTCTCAATTGGTATGCATGCATGATGTACCCCAACATTGTTCTTTGTATAGATGTCAAAAAAAAGTAATTTTGAGACATGCCTAATATTGTATACCTTTACATGGATAGAGGCTGTGGAGATAATTACTGTAGAACTAACATACTAGCCAACAATTCTGTAAAAAATAAAGAATAATTGATGAGTTAAGTTTTGAAAAGGAGAGTGGGAGAGTGGAAAAGAATGACAATTGTGGCAGCAGTGAAAGGAGGCCATATAGTAAAAAGAAGAACAAGAAAAAATCATGAGTAAACATGAAGACCTTTGATGGGGCTTTCCACAATAGTGGAAAAGATGGCAAATGGACCAAAAGAAAATAAAGCAGGTCCTGCATGCTTTGAAGTGAAATCATATAAAACTAAAAAGGAAGTACACTGCAATACAGCACACAGTGAGTACATTGTAGTTTTCATACACAAGGGGAACAGAGAAATACAAGAATGTTCACACTGTGTTTGTTATACCACTGTTCTGGATTACAGTTCAGAAACATGGACCAGGGTGTGATATGACACAAATAGATTGTGTTCTTCATGAATTGTGCACAGGAGCATGTCATGCACAGTGATGTAAAAAAATAGCTTTGTGGCCTAACTAACTCCTGCCCCCTCTGTAGCCCAACAGCTGCTGCACTGTGTCTTGCCTTGTTGTGAAAAGTGCCGCTGTCAGTCTTGTGAGGAAACTTGCCTGTGGTCTGTTGTATGGGTTTCCTATACTAATGAAATTGCTTTTAGGACCTGTTGCAAGGGGTTGTTCTGCTTTTTTATTCTTGATTATACGCACATAATTCAACAAATTTGAAATATTTCTGTCTGGTGGTGTAATGTTGCTGATTGTCTTGGAAATGGATGTAAGAATGAGAATGTCTGTAATGTCTATGCTTTTCAGTAGGATGCATTAGCTGAGTGTACATGCCAGCCATTTCACAGATATATCAATGTTAGAATTTCAGTTGTAAGTTCAGGATAGTGCCTTGCTTTGAGAAAAAAATCTGACTTTAGAATAAAACAAGTTTCTTGTACTCCTAAAGGCCTTCAGTGTCCTAGAATACCCAATTTTCAGAATTCTCAACATTTTGTGTCTATTTAACTGTCTGATGGCACAGTATATATGACTGAAATGTCTGTGAACATATCAGCATCAAAGGTGTCCATAAATTTCAAAGTCCTACAGATGAACATTTTAAAGCCTGGAAGAATATATGGAGACAATCATGTATACCGTAAGGCTGAGTGCAATGCTACTGCTCATTATTTTCAAATTAAAAAATAAGATAGCGCTAAACATTTTAAATGGACATTCAATCCTTTCTGTAATGGAATAGCAGTGACATTAATTATAGATCAATCTTTTCAGATCACAGTAGTTAAACTGGAAGTCTGTCAGATGAAAAAAACATGTATTTAGGTTTAAGTGACTTGGTGCATGTGAATTAAAATGACTAGACTGGAAGGTGGACATTAAAAAGATATAAATGTCATGGATACGGAAAGTAAGACATTGACTCAAAGGCCACTTAGCAAGGCAACCTATCTGCCATTCTGCTTGGTCTCTGATGCCTCATAGAAAAATGATAAGTGAGTATGAAGGACTATGGTTAATCAGAGAATAACAAGATGAGATATGACGATAAATGTCAGCTACTTAAATAATGGCAGTCCTTTCCAAATTCCCCATGAGTGTCAGTAATAAGGAACTGCACTGAAATACAGTCACCTTTGTGTAATAATAGTTATCTGAACAAGTCTGGTCATTCGTGATGAGGTGATAAGAATGCATAGTGGCTGTTGAGACATTAAGGGTAATGACAGTTGTGACAGCATTTGTACGGTGCCAAAATGTGCTGTCATACAATGAGCTGAGGTAAATCTGAAAATGGGTGGATACAAGTGAGATAATTAAAACTGCCAGCAAGGATAGTTCTTTAGGGTGAGAATATCAAAGACATTTCCAACTAAGAGATGAAGAAATGAAAGTAATAAGCAGAATTTGTAAATTCTGCTGAATAATTTCTCTTGAAACTTTTCCTCAGTAAAGTCCAAAGATATTAGCAAAATGTTTCATCAGTGACAGTGACAAGAATTTAACACTATGGAGTCTGCATAAAAAGCCAATTTTGAGGTGTTGTGTATTTAAATGTATATATTTATGTATTATCATTTTTTTCTTGTAGTGGGCAATTGAAAAGTCCCATTCAGAAGTGTAACTGGCATTGTGATGATGTGAAGAGACACGTCAAAGAATGTTTTGCAACTATTTTATTTACAGAACACACAGGAAAGAAATAAACTCACAGTTACAAATCATTTATATAGGTCTAGGACTGTTGAGCGAAAGCTCATTTCACCGAAACCAAAGCAGGCAAGCACAGTTTCCCAAAAGTGCGTTTTCACCGAAAATGCACTTTTGCTAAAGTGAGTTAAAAAAAATAAAACAGAATGGCTGTTGCTGATATCACGGTACAGTGGAGATAAGGGAATATTCCCTTTTCCCCACTGTAGTGCTATCTTGGATTGAGAATATAAAAGTAGGGTGCAGGGGGGATTTTGCAGAAGTGTGCTCGACTGTTTCAGTTTCATTGAATTGTGTCATCGGTAATTAGCCCTAGATCCATGTGTGTATATATGTATGTATATATATATATATATATATATATATATATATATATATATATATATATATATATATATACATATATATATATATATCTATATATATATATATAGGTCTACTTGATATGGTCAACATTTCACAATGTTGAAATCCATATGGCAGAGACCATATGATCGACATTTGAAATGTCGACCATACAAGCAGACCAAAAAAAAAAAAAACTAACTTTAACTTTAATATACCAACTCCGAGATCGCACTACAGTGCAGAAATGGAAATCTTTCATCTTTCCAATTTGCACTGTACGGAGATGCCAGTTCCCCATGGTCGACATTTCAAATGTCAGTTATATGGTCTTGGCCATATGAATGTCGACATTGCAAAATGTCGATCATGTAAAGGGGACCCATAAATAAATATATACGAATAAACACTCTATAGATATATATATATATATATATATATATATATATATATATATGGGTCTACTTCTAATGCCCGAACTTCCGATTCACCGACAGGGAAATGACCGACGCCAGAAACCCGACAACGCAGTTGACCGACACGCTCGGATCCCGACAGACGGAAGACCGACAAGGGGAATGTGTAAGCGCGACCTGGTAAGTATGCGATAGTGAGGGATGTAGGAGTAAGGAGCGGACAGGTAAGTGTTGAATACTCAGGGATGTAGGGTTAGGGTGTGTGATAGGTGAGTGTGCGGTAGTGTCGGAGCTTGGGGTTTGGGGTGTGTAAGTGAGTTAGGGTTAGGGTGCAGGTAGGGAGTGTGTGCGGTAGTGTCGGAGCTTGGGGTTTGGGGTGTGTAAGTGAGTTAGGGTTAGGGTGCAGGTAGGGAGTGTGTGCGGTAGTGTCGGAGCTTGGGGTTTGGGGTGTGTAAGTGAGTTAGGGTTAGGGTGCAGGTAGGGAGTGTGTGCGGTAGTGTCGGACCTTAGGGTTAGGGTTTGGGTTAGGGCTAGTGGATATGTGTTGTAGTGTACTGTGTTGTTGACGTGTAGTGTGTCGGTGTTATGGTGTTCGGTGTTTCGCGTTGTCGGGTTTGTGTGTTGTCGGGTTTCTGGCGTCGGTCATTTCCCTGTCGGTGAATCGGAAGTTCGGGCATTAGAAGTAGACCCATATATATATATATATATATATATATATATACATACACATATATATATTTTTTTTTTTTGCCACAGAAATGGTATCATCACTGAGTAATGGAAATAAGAAGGGAGGACATAGTGAATGTATTTCTCATTTTTTGCTTTTGAGCTTAATACATGGCTGTGTTGTGTGTAATTGTGCCTAAGAATGTTAGCATATGAAAAATACAGTATTTATATAGAAAATGGGGTATCTGGCAGTTAGCTTGGAAGATTAAGTTTATGAGATGCTGAGTTTCCTCCTGTAGTCTTAAGTTAGATTCCTACAGTCTTCATTTTCTGCGTTTTACAATGAAAAAATCAATTAAAGAGAAGTGCTTTGTTTAGTTGTATCACTGATATTCCCTGATCAGATAATAGCACAACAAAGATATGTGATGATCCATCTAAATGACAGTGGCATAGCAGAGCAAGTCAATTGTAGGATGAGTCAATGGTCTTGAAGTTCTATTGTTAAAGAAATAAGAGTTTAATAAAACAGTATAAATGGGGACCACAGTGTAACCACACGCGGTCTGCACATATCAGTGTTTTAACTTAGTGGCTGTTGTTATAGCCAAATCAGTCCTGGAGTCATCAGATGCAATTTGTTGCCAAAGAATGGACAGATTGCTTCAATATTCTTTCAATTTGATATGTCTTATTAGCATAGCAGCTACTGTACTATTTAAAAAAAGATCATAGGTATTATATGTTGTTCTAATTCCATGCCTGATACACTGCAGAAAACATTCTCTCTCCAGTTTTTCTTTAAGAACTGGTGTCAAAATCAAGTAGTCTGTCTGCCAAATGACTGCATGATTGTGAGATTTTATGTTATTGCCAGGTAGGATTCCAATGAAGGCAGCTTGTATAAGAGCATTGCAACTCTTCTATCACATTTAATGTGGTTTATCTGAAGCATAACTCTGTTTAAAGGCATGTCATTTGTGACCCACAGACCTCTATGAAGTTTGGTTATGCAGTTAACCTACATAAACAAAGATTGTGTTGCATGAAAGGGTATCTATTGATTACCCCATTCACTGGACAATTGCAGGACATGCTTATCTTTATGGACACAAATGCATTTAAAAAACTATCTCTGCACTATACTCATTAAACAATGGTTGTCCCTGATGTCTGTCTACTTCAAAACACCTGAAGGGCAAATAGAGTGTTTATTCATAGTAAATAAAGATGTGGTAATATCATCTCAACCTACAGGAGATGTTGATGGTACTACATCACTAACACACACACACACACACACACACACACACACACACACACACACACACACACACACACACACACACACACACTCACACATGCAGAGACACTTTACTTAGGCTGCAGTAGATACTCTTATGTCATTATTCCACAGTAATAATCTTGTATCAGTAGTCTACAGCGGCCCACATTAAGGTATGCATACATACCTGTACAATGATGCTCAGTTTCTCAGTTATTTGACATTCCCTGATCCTTTGATGCCCCTTTAATGCTCCTGTAATGCCCTGGTGTATCCATGCATACACATATGTACACAATAGCTCAGCTCCTCCTCTGTATTTCTCGTTTAAATGCTCTGGTATACATTACATAGCTATGAAAGGCTGTTCATTTCTAATTTTGATACTGCAGTACTTCGGCTGCATTGATCTTTCCAGTTGCTGAAAATTACTGCAACTACCTTCAAGATACGCCACAGTGCTACTTAACTAATGTTGTCCTTCCTCAGACTTACTCATACGTCACTGTTTTACAAAATATTATTTCACTGGAATCTTCATGAAATTCTCATAATTCACTACAGTTGCTGCCTTTTTTAATTTCTCCAAGTCTTTTGGGTTTCTAATACCATGACAGGAATGGACCCCATTCCTAAGTCAAAGTACGATTAAAGTTCATGAAATTAGTATTGTTTCAGTCTTTGATGTCAGCCAAAAGTGCTCTTCGGAGCACCTGAAATGTACCCAGTAATGACTCCTTCTGCAATTCGTATGGAGTTACATGGATTGGTAACATATCTAAATATGATTGTCAATTATTTTTTATAAGACCCGTTGCTCCTACTACTATTGTAACTGTCTGGGTATCTTTCTTCAACATTGCTTTCATTTCCGCCTGCAGATCCTGGTATTTTATGAATTTGTGTCTCTCTGTATGCAAGACACTGTAGTCACTGGGTGTGGTGATTTCAATGATCAATGCTATTTTTGTCTTCTTTTCTTGGACGACTACATCCAGTTTTCTAGCGTCTACCTTTTGAACTGTTGGTAATGGATGATCCCATATGATATAAACTTCATCATTTTCAATGATGCTTTGAGGATCATGTTTCCAATGTTTTTCAGCCACTTCGATAGCATAATGTTTGCACAATCCCCAATGCAACAGTCTCGCCACATTATTATGCCTTTCAGTTTAAAGCCCTTCTGCCATTAGTGTGTCGGAACAAGCAACAAGGTTTGTGACAATTTCCAATTTGGGTTTACAGATCCTACATTTGTCTGTTTCTCCCACATGCTCAATGCACTTTGTAAACCAGTGTGTACGTAGCCCACTATCTTGGGCTGTAAATATTAACCTTCAATTTCTTGGTTTGAATTCACCTCTCCTTAACCATTTCTGCATTCATTCTTGATCAACATGAGGCTCTTCCAGAAGTTTTCTATACTTGTAACTATATTTATGTTTTTGCCACATTTCTTGCCTTCTCATCTAGTCCTTCACCTTATATTCTTTCTTTTGTTTTTTAGCACATTCAGTTGCTGCCTGTTTTTTATCTACTTCTGGTTTGCTTTCCATTCCTGCTGGACATCGATATGCTTCTACTATATTAAGCAGAGAAGTTGTCTTAGATTTATTCTCCCCATGTTTAAAAACTTTCACTACATTTGGTTCTTGTGAGGTCAATAGATATGTGTAGTCCCAGGAATGCAGATCTATACATGTAATCAATTTCAAGGAGGGCCATCCATCCTTTGGAACGGGGAATATATAATCTTGGTATACACTAATTTTTATAATTAATTTGGTGAGAATGAAGCATCCTACTTGTTTTAATATATAATCTATCTAACACGTTTTGAGGCCAGTCAATCACTCCAAAACTGTACGTTAGGACAGGAAGAGCCAATTGATTGTGCAGATTGGTTCTCTGTGTGAGAAAGACAATGGCTGTCATGCTAGACGTTTAACATTTGCATTTCTGTGACTGTATGTTCCACCACTTCTAATATTTTCAGGAAGGCATGCTGAATGATGCCACTCCAAAAACTGCTGATGATTACCTTGTTCAAAGATTACATAATCAGCCTCAACAGAACAAATACAAAAAGTCCTAGTAATGCAATCAACCAAAAGCGTACAACTTAAATTGACTTTGTCCTTTCATCGTCAGACTTTTTTCAAATTGTGCATGTTCCTCCTTGACTTAGTGTACATCAGTAGACATCCTCTAGTACAGCTTGAAATGAATTATTATGACATGTCCTGTCAGTAAAGTAACCGATCAAACATTAATTAGTATAGTACATATGAGAGTATAATGATATTTTAAATTATACAACAACCCCCCATTAATATTCCAAAAAGTGCATGCTGATTGGTCAGCATGAACATTGTAAATCAGAGTTATAGTAATGGAAAAAGGTCCGGTCACCCGACTTTTTCTATTAGTATAACTCTTTTTTTACAGCAACGGTGAACACAAGATCTCTGCTGCTGTTTAGACACTGTCTCGCTATGTTAAAAAGGAGTTTAACATAGCGAGACAGCTTTAAAAAAAGCAACTGAGATTCTCCGTTGCTTTTTTAAAGCTGTCTCGCTATGTTAAACTCCTTTAACATAGCGAGACAGTTTATAAAAAGCAATGGAGATCTTGCTTTCTCCGTTGCTTTTGCCCACAGCTCTGATGTACTGCGTAAGCATATACATGCGCAGTACATCAAAACTGCCGCAGAATACCAGACAGCTGGGGAAGGACAGCAAGGAGGCATTATACAATGCCATTATTTGAGAAAAATAATTATTTTTTTTCTTAAATAATGTCATTGTATAATAGCAATAACCCACGCCTGGGTGTGGGTAATGCTGGATTTACCCACGGTTGTCTTTGTTTCGCCACTCGGGCTTTGCCCTCATGACCAAACCACACCAACCGAGGGTAAATCCAGCATTACCCACACCCAGGTGTGGGTTATTGCTATAGTATATACCTATCAAGTAGAAAATCAATATGTTCAAATACTATTCTAAACACTTCCATGTGGCCAACGGAGATCATTTAACTACCATACAAAAAAGTATGCCTTCTATGTTTGACCGCTACTTTGCATGATTAATTATGCCATTATATCTCAATTGTACTAAGTGATCATCAACTGACACTTCTTAAGCAGGTGTATCCATTTTCTTTGTTTTACCTGTTTTTGCTCATTTGCTAGTTTACATTTTCACATTCTAAGCATTTAAAACTATAACATCAGACAAACCAGAAATATTAAAAAAGTATTTAACTTAAAAAATGATGCAGAAAATTTTGGTAAAAGAAACTACTTGTCCAAAATTTATAAAACTGTTTTTTTCATAGTAAAATAAGATATGGCAAATATTTATAAAATCTATATACATCGTCCACAATTATAAAATATGAAAGAAAAAACAGAAAATACAAAAATAAGCATATGACTAAAGTGTAATACCAATAATTATAGAAGTGGCTGTGGACCATGCAATATTTACTGCTTTTGTTAAATCATTTTAGGACTTCACTTTTGTGGATCTGCCTATGCTATTCCTGACTGAACAATATACAGCCCACACACCAAGCAATGGTTATTGCTTAAGTCACCAACACTAAGAAAAAAAAGACATTAATTTAGGAAATGCAAGTACTCCTCCAAGAAAAACAGACTTCAAATCTAAGTAGTGACCATGACATAAGGCAATGGACTTTCCCAGACAGAAATTATAGATTTCTCACAGAAAGGCCTTGCAGTGTAATGAAGGAGAGCTTTAACATCTGTAATGATATTAATCAGCTGCATCAGCAATGAATGAAGATGTGCTACTTTATATTACTGTTACTAAAGTTAGAAATTTGACTTACAGAACTTTACATTACTTTTGTCAAGCATTAGTATGAAGACATATATATGTCTTATATATCTATATCTATCTATAAAAAATATAGAGAACTCTGAACAGGTCACCAATCATAAACTCTTTAATATGTGTTTGAATTATGGATGCCAAGAAATTCACCTCGAGGGCACCCATGTCGAGAACACATAATAAAGAGTTATGTTTGGAGACCTGATCATAATTCTTTGTAGTGTATGGAGTTTTATACAGTTCAAATTCTACCAGTTACAGGAAAAAGAAAAAAAAAAAAAAAACAACTAAAAGTTTTGTGGGCTTTCAAAGCCATAAACCAGTTAAGCAGTGTTGTCAGAAAAACAACGTAATGCAGTCCATTTATGTTTACATTCCCCTTGCTATGTCTTTCAAATGTTGAGATTTTCACAGAACGTCCAAATGTTTGCCTCATATATTTGGTCTGTTCCTCAAAATTTGAGTTTCATATTTCATAGCCTTCAGAAAGTGCAGGTGGACACACTTCCTGTAATTCTAGCTACTTGCTAAGTTTATAAGAGGAAGGGACGCCTTATCAGTATGAACAGCTGGAAGAAACACGTTTTTTTTTTTTTCTGCTGCTGTCTTTTCCTGCTCAGTACTAGCAGATTAGACAGCCTAGCATGAGACCTGAACTTAACAAATTAAGCAGAAATGCTTAAAATTTGTTAAGACTGAGTCTCTCTCCATAGCAGCATTTAGATCTTTTATCATTTTCCAAATATCATCACTCCATGCACTTCATATTATAATTATATATAAAAAAGGAAAAAAAGCTCTGGCATAACAAAAAAAAAATCATCAATTATTCCAGTAGCAAGAACATCACATCACTGCCAAAAGACTCATATTTTGCCTTGCGTCCTTTTCATGTTGTGAGCCATAAATGTACAGCATAAATAACAATATTATATGCATACACAACAACAGCTGCATAAATAACAATAGTATATGCATACACAACAGCTGCATAAATAACAATAGTATATGCATACACAACAACAGCTGCATAAATAACAATAGTATATGCATACACAACAACAGCTGCATAAATAACAATAGTATAAACATACACAATAGCTGCATAAATAACAATAGTATATGCATACACAACAGCTGCATAAATAATAGTATATGCATACAAAACAACAGCTGCATAAATAACAATAGTATATGCATACACAACAGCTGCATAAATAACAGTATATGCATACACAACAGCTGCATAAATAACAATAGTATATGCATACATAGCTGCAAAAATAATAGTATATGCATACACAACAGCTGCATAAATAACAATAGTATATGCATACACAACAACTGCATAAATAATAATAGTATATGCATACACAACAACAGCTGCATAAATAATAGTATATGCATACACAACAGCAGCTGCATAAATAACAATAGTATATGCATGCACAACAGCTGCATAAATAGCAATAGTATATGCATACACAACAGCTGCATAAATAACAATAGTATATGCATACACAACAGCTGCATAAATAACAATAGTATATGCATACACAACAACAGCTGTATCAGCAATGCATATTACCATGCTACTTTATGTTACTGTTACCAAAGTTAGGTATTTGTTTTGCACTACTTGTGGCTATATGTCTTAAGTATTGATATATATATATATATATATATATATATATATATATATATATATATATATATATACATACACACACACACTCACACACACACACACACACAGAAACTATATATATATATATATATATATATATATATATATATATATATATATATATACATGTGTGTGTGTGTGTGTATATGGCTCCACTTCTAAATCTAGAATCTCAAAATCTCTAATTTCAAAATACTGAAACCAAAATCAGTAAAGCTCAAAATACTGAAAATCAAAATACTGAAACTCAAAATATCAAAAAAAAACACAGTAGAGCAACACTAACTATATTGCAGCAGAACTACATACAGAAAGATATTACTCTTCTCCAAGTTTAGGCAGGGAGGCAAGCCACCCTGCACCCCCCCAGCCTCCCAAACCCCCGGCTACTTAAATATATCAACTCCGAGATTGCACTTCACTACACTAAAGTGCAGTCTTGCAGTTGATATATTTAAATAGCAGGGAGTGTGGGGGGGCACAGCTCATGAAATTGGTATTGCTTGGCATTAGCCATGATTGCCCTTATTAATACCCATAGTGAGCCTAGAATTGCCAACTTCTGCCATTCATATGGAGTTACAAGTATTGGTAGCATACAAGTATACCAGAAAATTCCTTGATTAATGCAGCTCCTTCTACTGCTATTGGAACTATGTAGATTCTGTTTGCATATCCTGTGATTTTATGACTTTATGTACCTATGGGGGAGCACTACACAGTCTCGAAAGTTTGAAATCTTGAATTTCAAACTATCGAGATCAGAGTGCTGAAACCCTACAATACTGAAAGATCAGAAGTGTGAATTTCAAAATCCCGATGATTGGAGATGTTGAAATTCTCGGTTCTGGTGTTGCGGTTTGTGAATGGGTAGGTGGACGGTAGGGTAAGTATTTCTGTGTGTGTTGGTTAGGGGTTGTAGTGTGTTTGTGTAAGTGTGTGTTGTGAATTTGATGTGTGTGTGTGAGGGGAATGGTGGTGTGTGGTGCTTTTTTCATGTGCGTCTGTGTAGTACGACCATGTAGTTAAAATATTTAAGTAGGGGGGGTGTGGGGTGCTTGTCTGTAGTATAGATTTGTTTGTTTGTGTTCTGGGGAGGGTATGTGAATTTTTATGCGTGTGTTGTATGTTTGGTGTAATTTTTGCGGCTTTGAATTTCGCGGTTTTGGTTTTTCGTTTTTTTGGTGTTTCAGGTATTTGGTCTCTGTATTTTGGGTGTCGGGAATGTGTGCGTTTGAAATTTAGTAGAGGATCCACCTCAGGACATAGGATGTTATAACTGCGAGGTATAGCTATTTAAATTATTAATGTTACTGTTGGCCTTTTTTTCTTTGACTACTGTTTATGTATTTATTTATTTATTTATTTGTTTGTTTGTTTGTTTATTTATTTATATTTGAAAAATAGGTAGGCAGCCTATTCCAAAGACCTTTTACAGCCATGACATGGGCCCAGATGGGCAATCACAGAAGTAAAGTAACAGTGTTATTATTTGAGTTCTAATCTATGCATATTAAGTAATAGCTTGATTAGATTATACATAGATATTTATAGTGAGTTTTTAAAATACATAATGATAAATAAAGAAACATTGGTGGCAAAGACAAACTGCACAGAAGGACCTCGACTTATTATTGACGAGGTTGGTAAAGCAGCAGTCGATAGCAGAAATGTTAACATTAGTCTAGTAAGAATTTACATGCAGAGTCGTTATGGGGGAGTAGATAGGATCTCTGATGGGAAGAAGTTTTTTGTAGGATCAGTATCCCTCATTTAATATTTTAAATGTTAAAAAGATCAGTAAATAGGTGAATCTTTCTGTAAATGGGAGCCACTTTAGTTTCTTCTGAAGAAAGCAACGGTGAGTGTGAGAGCCCAAAGCAAAGGGCAGATCTGCAAATTTTGTTTTAATTGTTCTGTAGTCTTCTTCTGCTACAGGTCAAATGAAGTAGCCCATATTCCAACATTTGAAGAAGGCTACTTTTAATCAGGGCCAAACTAGCTGTAGGATACAGAAGGAGAGACATTCTCTAACATAACTTACATTGGGAAAAAACTTTATTCACAGTATTATCTGTGTAGGTAGAAAAGGTAAGAGGACAGTCAAGGGTATGACCTAAATATCTGTATTCAGTGAAGGTATAATGGTGTCTGGAATTTCTGGTTGTCTTCCTTCTACTTTCTTAATTGTTGGTATTAGATGATTACATTTCATCAAAATGTTCATTTTCAATAAATCTTTTTAAGTCATATTTCAAATGATTCTGAACTACCTATATAGTATACTGTTTGTAAAATACAATTTGCAGCAGTCTTGCCACATCATTATGCCTTTTCAGTATACATATCCTCAACCATGAGTATATCACAACCTCTACTCCTTTCCTTATGCACTCATGCATGACATTAGTCAACATATGGCTATTCCATCCAGCCCCATGGCACAGACGGATAAAGCTCTGATGGCATCTCAGATGTCTCGTGATTAGCTATTGGTATGGGAGCCTAAGGGACCAGGTGGTCAGCCAATGTTTGCTCAGCCATACTGGGGAGACTGCCTGAGCTTGATACAATAGCAGTGTTAAGAGGCTAGTGAGCCCCACACTGTCAGTCATATACTGCTTAGTTAGGAAGTTATACATGTGTAAAAGAGCTAATGTTCCTCCCACTGCTAGGGACAGCCATTGAGAAGCTTGCAAGTCTGACAGGTGGTGGGGGCAGATTTTATAGCACACTCACTGGTATCAGAAAAATGCTGCTCTGGCATCATCAGTCTCCTATGCAGCCCAGGGCAAAAGTCTTGTAGAAAGCAATGTTGGATTGAACAAGGAGACAAGCTGGCACCTTCTCATAGTCAACTGTAAGAAAGTAAGGAGTTAAAAAAACATGTTTTTTACTGCAGGAATTTCCTATTCCCTCTTCTTTACACTATAATTTTAGGCTTTTCAGCTTTTCTTTCCTTTTTTACTGGTTATTTATGCTGTTTAATTGTTTCTGGTACTTTATGTTGCCATCTGATTTTTGTCTATTTCTGCTTTGATTTCCATTCCTGATCCTTCCCAAAATACTTCTGCTAATCTGTATTCATTTCTGTGTGGTTTAGAACTTATTTTGTATTTTGAACTGATTATGTCAACAAATACATATACTGTCTTCTCCATGGAGGTCTTTGCAGTATCTCTTCAACTGTCTATGCATTCTGATGAACAAATACTTTTTCTTACCTAGAATCTGAAGTTACTGGCAACCTTCTCTTAAACAAAAATGGCATGATTAGAATGAAGACTCTTCAAAGAGCATTTGCAGTACAAGTTTCCTCACATTGATTATTGGATGCATTTTTGTTAGGTTCATAGGTTCATAGGAGGTTGCTAAGCTAATGGCCCAGGGGCTCTTATAAGCCTAGCCAAGTTATACTCTTGTTTCCTTATAGACCAGACACATAGTCTATAGTTGTACTGTATGTGATCAGCACCGACTGCCCCTGTCAAGGTGGGACACAGGTGAAACTCTCTGGGGTAAATTTGCAGTTTCCCATCCAGTTGTCCAAGTTGCACTTAAATAGGGTCATAGATGAGCTCTGCCTAATGTGAATTAGTAGTTTGTTTCAGAGGAGTGGCAGCTTGTGGGAGACAAATCTGTCTCTCTCCAGCAAGTCCTGTTTATGTCACAAGCTAGTTTTAGGTCTTTTGATTGGGTGATCCTTGTCCCATTTGATTTGCAAATGTGTAACACTTCCACTAAGGAGGGTCTGAGACTGCTCTGAAGGCCAGGCACAAGTCTCCTATAAGCAGTCTATATGATACAGAGTACAGTGACAGTGATTTCAGTCTGTCCATACAGGGCATCTTCTGAAGGCCTTGAATTTACTTGGTGAGGAACCCCTGATGTCTCTCCAGATGTCTTTGAGTATTACAATGGCTAAGAAGCCCCAACTCTCAGATCCTTACTTGATTTCGAATATGTGTTCCACAATACACCATCTTTGGTCAAGACCAATCAAGCTTAAACAGACTTTTTTAGAGAGCCTCGGTTCAGTTATTTTCAAAATTATGTGGCTTTGGTCAAGACCAATCAAGCTTAAACAGACTTTTTTAGAGAGCCTCGGTTCAGTTATTTTCAAAATTATGTGGCATTGCTTTTATCTATTTTTAATGATTTCTTAATTATTCTGACACTCAAGAAACATGCATTTGGTCCTTCTAAGCTATTATTTCATGTCCCTTAACTTTCTGCTTGTATAAAGATTATTGAAAACATGCTTTTGTCAAGTTCAAACCATTTTTAAGAGCATATGGTCTCCTCAGCCTAATTTCTTTTCCTGGAATTAAGTTTAAATATCCAACACTAGTTAGCACTGACCATTAGTTAAATAGAGTGGTTTAGACCTATTATTGCTCTAACATCAAACAGTACTCTATTATCATGTAAGGTACTGACATTGGAAACTGGTCTGTCAGTAACTAGTTTGTGATGGTGTTTGTTCTTTTTTCCTAGTCCTGTTTTGGTTAAATATCAAAGTGTTGATCACATGAATGGATTTTCTCGATGACCCCAAAAGTTTATTTACCACTCTTTTCTTGAACACTTTTTACTTCGTATTCCAATATTTACGCTGTGACTTAGTTGTTAACAAGATGACAATTCAGATGTTTAATTTATTGTTTTGTAATGTTGACAATGCCCACTAGGGCATTTTTCTTCATTTGTTTGCTCCCTGTATTTTTGTATGGTTAGTGCCATTCGTATTACTGCATGGTGCTTTGTAGTAAATGCCTTTTGCTTGGTTCTAATACCTTCAGTGTGTATTCACATCTATAGGCTTGAACGGGGGACAAAGTTTTCTTGATTTTTTTTTGATGGTCTGTCGATGGTATATTGTTATTGGCCTGTATGTTATTTTGATGCTTCACGATTGGATATACCATATTTTTATGTTATTGACCAATGTGCCTTTACATCATGTTTAGATTTTAGTAATAGCTATTTTAGGTGTTTCTGTTATTTTGTGTGGCTAGTGCTATTTGTAGTATTGAATGGTGCTTTCAAGCAAATGTTTTTTGCTTGGTCTCTCTAATACTTACAATGTGTATTTACATTCATTGGTCCTAATGCAGGATTAAGTTTCTTGACTGGCCATTTGATGGTTTACTGCCATTGGTCCGCATGTCAAATTGACGCTATATGAGTGGTTACAACACATTATATTCTTGCCCATGTTTTTTTTTTGTATTATCATAAACTTTAGTAATAGTTATTTTTAACTTTTCTTTTAGGAGTATGAGTTTTTAGTATCATAAACTCCCAGGTTATTTGTTAATTCTTTATATATCATGCGGAATCTTGTTTTTACTAAAATTTTTTGAGAATTTGGTGTAGTGTTAAATATTGTTTTGTATGTTTCTTCTTAGCTAATGATTGGTACCATGGACTTCTATTATCTACAATATATTTTTACAGCCACTTGACCAAAAGTAGGATAATATATTCTGTTTGGTTGTGTTACATCATTTAGCAAATTTTTGCGTAATTTTAGATGCTTTATTTAATATGCAATAATTTTTCACGACCATTGGTCTATCAGCTATGGGAGACTACGCTGATTGGCCCTAGGAGGCATATTCTTCCAGCTATTGGTTTTAACTCATGCGTTATGACTGGATGGCTTTATTTGCTTAAAGTATGTGGATTGGATTGTGGCAATTTAAAGCAATTGTTGTGTTTATCCTTAGAGTGTATTGAGATTGGCTATGACTCTTAACATTTTTGAATACATCTTTCTCAGATTATACAGTCTGAAATACACACACATTCAAAGCATTTTATTTGACAGCTGACATTACTCATATGAAGAACATTCTTTATTATTGATGGTAGTACAGCAAGATTTTCTAAATGTTAACACTAGTTGCAATGTTGCTGGCACATAAGCAAGGTGGTGTTTGCTTAGCTGTTCCACATTATGTTTTAGTTCATAGCAAAGAACTGTTGCTGTCAAGAAATGTATTCTTAAATTTGTTATTAGATTTCTTATTGGACATCATTTTTTATGATTTACTGTTATTTATAGCTTGCTATTTCAACCAACTGCCCTTATGCGGATGAGCTGATATTTTATTTTGCCATTAATCTCTGCTATTGGTGGAGATTCATTCATACTATGTCTGATTATGGTGGGACTTGTTCCCCTTTTTTTTAGTCAGTCTAGGCATCTTTTAGCTATAGCTGGCTATGAAAAAGTGCATTTTAGCCACTCATTAAAGAAGTTACTCATCATTGTTGTTTACCAAGTACGGCATTTTTTAACTATTAGGCTGTCTAACGTGGTATAAGCTTACAAATAAGTGTGAAATATTTGTTTCTGATTGGTTTGTTTAACTATTGGGCAGTCTTTGACCATAGGAACATGTTGATTTGTCCATAAGTGGTTTATGCTATTGGATGATATGTAAATCAGACATTTTCTGATTGGTTTATTTAGGATGTATTTTCCTTGTTGACTGTTGGCTATATCAAAAAAAGTGTCGCTCAATATTTTAATTTTGATTGGTCATTTCTTCTTTTTAAATGATGTTCCCCATTTCCTAAAATTATGATCTGATGAAGGATTTTTTCCAAAAGTGCTTATCGTTGGACATTGCAAGGGGGATTTTATTACGTTTGAATTTTTGTTTCTGAATTACTTTACATCCAACAAAGGATTGTATTGTAGTTTGAAGTCCATGGTGGTGTCACTTGTTTCACATTTTCTAGTTAGCTCTGAGGTGCTCTCTTCACTGCTTCCTTTTGTTGCTGTCTTTTCCTGGAATTGTTACTAGATCATCATCACAGATGTCACTAATGACATCTTGTAACAAATAGTTATTTTTGGCTTTCAGGAACTTTGCCCATCATAAAACATGGCATCTTGCATGGCTCTCTGCACTTTCCTCCCCTCTCACTGTACAAATGGGAGTTCCCCAAGGGTCCATACTTGGACCACTACTCTTTAATATTTTCACCAACTTGCTCTACTCCTCTTGTCTCCAGTCATCTCTTGTGCAATATGTTGATGACTCAACTGTTATAACCATTGCTGACAACCCAAATGACCTCCACTCAACTACCCAGGCATTCTTCCACACCATTGAGACTTGGCTTAGTGATAACAGACTAAAACTTAATTCAAAAAACTAAGCTCCTACTCTTCCTCCCTAAAAACATCACCACACTCAAAAGTACATTTACCATCTTATCCTGCAACAACAGTATCATCTCAACTGAATCTAGTACTAAATTGCTGGGTGTTACAATAGATGATCAGCTTAAGTTTGATCTTCATATTACTAATTCGGTAAAAAAAAATCATCAGAAACTTGGACACCTTTTCCGTAGCAAGAAATACTTAACTAACACTGCCCAAATAACTCTTTCCTAGGCTTTATTATTCCCAATACTCCTGTACAGCTGCCACATATCCACAAACCTAAATTCTACACTTATTTCCAAGCTTAAAACTACCTATAATAAGATCGCCAGATTTGCAGCTAACCAAACCTACAAGTCACATCACTGCTTAGCAATACAGCAACCTGACTGGCTAGAATTCCCTCAGCTGCTCCAACTATACCAACTACAAATCATCCACTCTATCCTCTATCTACCCTTATTCTGTCCCAGCCTCTCCACTATCATATCCAAATATTCCCCTGCTAGGGCACTACGCAGCTCAAATCAAGAATTATAAGACATCTACAGACCCAAAACCAAAATAGGCTGCCTTCTCTATAACTATAACCCAGCTATATCCTAGAACCAACTCCCTTTGGAAAGAAAATCCCTCCAGCAAAGCAAACGTTTCAAATTAGCCACAAGGAAATACCTAAAAACAAAATGGTCTTGCCACTGTAGCCAACCACCCTGAAACCACCATCCTTTCATCTATTTCACCACCTCACTCTTACTGTATCTCTAACACTATTCCCCTGCCTCTTCTACCTTTTCCCTTCCTCTGTCTCCAACCACTCTTAATTCGTACAGCCTCAAAACAAACTACCTGTCTGTTCTGTCTCCTATACTCTACCTCCCCTACATCTCCTACTAGCCTTTCCTACTTTCCTTCCTTGTTTCCAAACTCTTATACAACTAGATCTTATCCACTTTAAATAAGCATCTGCCTAACTATTAACTCATTTTGCTCTAAGCAGCTTAAATAATACTGTAACTAGTTACATTTTCTTCTGCTAATTGTTTAAAACCTTGTTTGTAGCAACTTGCATACATGTCTGACAATTGTTAATACTCTGTATAATTGAATTGCCTGAGGAGCATTTTTTTCTCTCCAGGTCTCTGCTTGTAAGATCCTATAGCTGATTATTACTGCTATGTTACTAAAATTTAATAAATTGTTTTCTAGTCCAGAGGAGCTATTCTCCCCTGGTCTCTGCTGAAAATGAGCCAAAAGCTCAGCCAGACTAACCCGATTAACAAATGTAAAATAAATAAATAAATAAAACATATTTACGCATTGTGAGAAATTTTGTGCAGTCTTTGAATGGATTGCTTCTTATCCATTGGAATACTTGGAGGAACACTTTACAGATGCATTCTTCTTCAGGTTACCTTTTACACTGGGGGAAATGCAAGTGTTCTAAATTGTTCACAGTGCATATACTTTCAATAAGATAAGTCATTTCAGAAAAGAAAGTTCCGGTATCATGGCTCTGCAGATAATTTCCAGCTGGATCTGTTGTCCTGTCAACATTATGGAGGAGATTATTCTCTTTTACTAGATTATGAAATTGTCACCTTCTGTAATGGCATGGAATATATATTCATATATTTACTTATAGTACAGTAGACTTGGTTTGTATAGAACTCATCAAAACTAAATAGATTCTGCAAAGTAAAAGTCTATCTCAGTGACTTAGCCAGAAGATGAATAGCCTCTGCTTTCTTACTGTCATCTCTCTTCTATGCTCTCCCAATTTTTATTAACCTTTAGTCTCACAACTGTCCAAACTTGAGTTCTATTGTAATAAAGAAATGACATTTGCAGTAAACCGTAGTAATACACCGCACCATTGTGTAGCCCTCAGAGAATTAAACTTGTTAGGACTACAACATCACCTAGCTCTCTCTGTCTCTCTTTGTTAGTAAATACTATACATGAACTTCTCTATAGACTATAAAATTGCCCAGGCCTCAACAGCTTCATACAACACTACACCCACAACAGAATTTTACTCTCTAGAGAAAAATCACTAATGAATATAAACAAATCATCTAATACTTTAAATGACTCTCTATATTTAAATAATGTAGCTAAACTATGGAACCACATCCCATTACCACTAAAATTCATTTTGAACATAAACTCATTTAAAACACAACTAAAACTTCATCTACTAAATCGATGGATCTGTTCCTGTATATTTTCAGACTAATACTATAATCTTTAGCTTGCCATATCATCAAATCATTTTTCTTCCATCAGAATATTATACCACATAACTTGTGTTCATCAATACCTGAATAGTTTTACTAGCATCTCCCAGCCATATATATATATATATATATATATATATATGTATATATATATATATATATATATATATATATATATATATATATATATATATGGTTCCCTATCAGAAGCCTGAAACACTATAAGCCTGAAAATCAAAATCCTGAAAACTATAGTCTGAAAATTCAAAATCCCGAAAGCCCAAAATCCTGAAACTCAAAATCCTGAAAACACAAATAATGCTAATATGTCACTATAAAGACACTAATATCTACCAACTGACCCTGACCCTAACCCTAACCCTAAGGTCCGTCACTATCGCACACTCACCTGACCCGCGCCCTAACCCTAACTCACTTAAACCGCCACTAACCCCAATATTTGTCACTATTGCATACATGCCTAACCTGCGCCCTAACCCTAACTCACTTAAACCGCCCCTAACCCTAACATAAAACCAACCGCACACTTACCTGAACCCAACGCATAACCTAACACCACAGGGCTAACAATAGCAAAGCCACAATGACGTCAGTATGTCCATTTTGTGTTTTCAGGATTTTGAGTTTCAGGATTTTGGGTTTTCGGGATTTTGAATTTTCAGGCTATAGTTTTCAGGATTTTGATTTTCAGGCTTATAGTGTTTCAGGCTTCTGATAGGGAACCATATATATATATATATATATATATATATATATATATATATATATATATATATATATATCTATATATAAAACTTGTAATAACCCAATAACCCACAAAATACTATATCAGCCTGAAAAAACAGCAGCACTAAATAAGATCATCAAACCATACAGCAACCTGAGGTCACTACACTCTGCTGACAAACTTCTGGTACAAATAACTAAGAGCATAAATGTGGCTGGGGACTCTCTATTCACCAACTCAGTAGGCAAAACTTGGAATATGCTACCTGCCAAACTTACTCACCAATCCTCCTTAACCCAGTTCAAAAAAAGCCTCAAACTTGACTTCCATCAGCTTTGGCAATGTCCCTGCTCAAACCCAGACTAATCACTAACTGCTGTTCCTGAAAACTCTCCCTAAGCATTTCAATCATATACTCTTATAAGTGTATGAATTCTTGATGGGACTTAGCCCATAATTGCGTTTATTATTGTCTGAAACTGAAGACGCATGATTTTGATGTTGTCTATGTTTTATCTAAGTTTGTAACCCTACTGAAAACTGCATATTATACTTATCTCTAAATGTCTCTGCTGTTCCTAATGTATTTCTATTCTGCATTCTGGAGCTTTTCTCCCCAGGCCTCTGCTGAAAATGGGCATATGTCCAGTCGGACTTTCATGGTAAACAAATGTAAAATAAATAATAAAATAAATAAATAATTATAGTTTTGTGATGCTGCTCATTCCCACCTCTGTGCTTCCAATATAACCTTTATGATATCTATATATATAGATAAATATCATTATCTAGGAACCTGCTTCATGTACCATATCTTAACTACAACATTTTTCTGCCCAACCTACTTCTTTCCTCACCTACATTTCATTTAGTTAGTAAGCACTAATCACTCGATCATTTATCTATTTAACAAGTCCACTAATACACCTCATCAAATTCTCAATGTTTATCATTTGCTAATGCATAAATATTTTTAATACTGTAATAGTTTTGCCTTTATTTCAAATGAATATAATCTAATCAGCAAACAAATGTGTAATTGTTAATGTATATCACTTAATGAATGTTTAAAAATGGTTGCAATATGTTGGATCATTTCTTCCTTGGCCTCTGATGCAAAGGGTTTTTTTGACTAAACCCATTTGGTCAAACACAGTAAGTAAAAGCAAAATAAATAAATAAATAAATAATAAAATAAAAACTAAATGAGATGTGAAATCTTGTAAAGATTCTTGATAATCTGTTACTGGTGTACCAGCTAATTGCTGATGATATGTCTTTCTGATTTCACAATATTACCCAAATTAAAATTAATTGAGTTTACTGCCATTCTGTTCCATTCTGTTCCACTTTTTTTTCTTTAGGAATTAATTCACCATGGCAGTACAATAAAATAAAATAAATAAGGTTAATTAACAAAAATAAAACAGGGCACTAGCAGTGGTTGATTCCCTAGTCTCTTCAGACCTGAATTATTGTAAAATCCTTAACCAGGATCTGACTAGCAGTGAACACAACCATGCTGAGCTAGTGAAAAAATCCACAACATTACTTGTATACAACGGATACTCCTATCATAATGATGTCTGCCCTTAGGTATTCAGACTCCCCTGTGTAGGTCACTGTCCCACCATATGAGACACAGTTGTTTGAATTCCACTTAAATTTGTAAAGCAATTTAGTAGAAATTGACATCAAAATCAGCCTTTTACACTGACTGTGAATCGTCCACTACACTTCCCATGCAGTGATATATTTCCTTCACTCAATTAATACAATCAAGTGCAAAGTTGCCACACCACAGGGAACCAGAATTTGACCCTGTAAGCACCTTCTTTTCAAAAGAGTACAGTCTTAATTTTCACTAGTGACATTAATGTACATGGTTGTAATCCAAACCATAGCTGGTATATCAGTTTCCAAATCCAGAGGCCCTCTACACTAATTTCAGGAGTATTAAAAAAAGTCAGTTCTCTTTTCATATGCTCCTCCCCTCCCTTCTATCAAGATTCCCAAATTGAGGCTGGAGAGGTCTGTTCGTTAAGCATTTAATCAAATATCTATTCTGTGAAATTTAGCATTTTTGTGAAGAGTGTGGCGATAACTTTAAAATATCATTTAATATTATTTATTTAACATGGTATTTGTAGATTTTAATAAATGTTTTAGCCTGTGCTGCCATTTTATTATTTTAATGGTTTATGTTCTGACTCCTACTTTTATGTGTTTTACAGTTTTTACCTGAGGAGCTATATATATATTTTTTTTATATATTCAGCTACATAAGTCAGATTTTTGGCCTGTTAGATGAAAATGCAGATTTCTTCTAACTTCACTATTGCAATCATCCCAGACCGAATGATACAGTGTGCTGTGGGTTGTCTCCTCCCCCCAGAAAAGCAACTTCAATGAGCACATTTTCATTAATATGTTTTCAATCAAGTCTCAACTCAAAGAAGTAGTTTTCAAGTGACTGACAATGATCTTTAGTTCTGTGCTTAGTTTAACCATATTAATAAAATTGACAGTTTCTTTGAATCTAACAGTTTTTGTGAATAAATAAAATTCATAAGCTAGGCAACTGGAAGAAGCAATAAGAATTATACACATAGTCTTGACTGGGCTCAAATTCAGGTCACAGTTTGCTTTTTTGGTGGTGCTATGATATGGCACCTTCATATGAGCTATCTTCATCCTCTCTCACATACTACAGGCAAGATTGCAGTCTGTTTAAACATAATGTTTTTGTCTAGGATATCTTTAGAAAAGAAGGCACCAAGGCAGTGATATGAGAGCTGTGAAGACCCAATTTTGTTATTATATGGCCTTAACACATTGTGAATTTGAAAAATGTTTCTTTATTTCTACAGATCTGAAGACAACATTAGGTGATAGATTGTACAGTATTTCTAAAGCTGACATTAAAGAGTATTATTTCAATTTATATAAAAGAGATTTCACACCTGGGTGATTTTCTTTCCTAGTCAACATATGCTTTACTTGGCTTGAGGCACTTACTCAGCGAGACATTACCTTGTGGTACATTTTGTTGGGGACACATGACTGAAGTGACATTCAGCTACAGAGAAATATGGTTGCTGTAAAATCCCAGTGGATAAAGAGAAGCACACACTGTCATGCCCCCAAATTTAATAACCAAGTGCACAGGGATAGAATAAGTAATGTGTGTTGTGCTCAGTGTACATTACATGCTTATGTAACTACAACATGTAGAAGTGTGCTACAGCATGGAGGAAATCTGCATGCCAATGTAGTCACATTTATGTTTCCATATGCATTTTAGGTAAAGTTTCCAGAAACTGAGAATGGGGTAGTGGTCTCACTGTGTTCTGTAATTTTACTGCCACTGGCATGCCTAATGGCCAGCCTGCTGCTGATGCCTGCCATACTCTCTGTTGTGTTGTATTGCCTGGAGACCTTGGACATTATTTTCTCCACTGTGTATTCATGTATTAAAGTTATGGGTATGCCACCACATTTTTCTCTTTGCCCACAGGGAATTTGCAGCAGCCATATTTCACTGCAGCTGAGTGTCAATTCAATCATGTGTCTGCAATTTAATGTACCACAGGGAAATGTTTCACTGCCTAGGCACCTGGACCTACTTTTTTTCATTCATACATTCATTCATTCATTTGTTTATTATTAGTATGACACTTTGTAAAATACTGCACCTGCTATTTGCCTGAGTTTGAACTTATACTTAGCATTATGTCTCAATTCTGTGGCATGAAATAATAAATGTGCTTTTAATCACATTTAATGCAAATAACATTTTTTTCTGAGTAATTTCCTTTGTCCTCATCAGCATTTTGGTATACTTGTTCAATATCTGCCCATCATTCAGCAGCATTGCTTCACATACAGCACATATATCATGCATCCAATATTCAACTTGTATTAGCAACATTATTGTAAAAAGGAAGCAAGGATTTGAACAATATAAATACAAGAAAAACACCATAGGGTAAACACCTGTTCTGAAAGCTAAGGAAGTGATACAGTAATATATAAAAATCTAATAAAATATTGCTAAAGCTTATATATGCACCAATAACTACTTATGCATATCTGTCTATTTGTCTATGTTTGTCTGTCTAACCCTCTCTCTATTTTTACCCAGTTCATTATCCATGGCTGAACATAATGCACACTAACCTTAAAAGTTTTCTCCAAACTGTACCCATAAGCACATTTTAATAACCTTCCTGAAATATCTTCCACATGCAGAAATACATTAAAATATGTCACTAAGGACTACATTCCCTTATACTGTTCAAAAAAAAAAACTACATATCATTCCTAAATAAACAACATTTGCTGTAAGACAATCAATGAACAAAGTATTTAAACACTGAATAAAAACTCATTATCATCACTAAAAGGTCTTGATGTACTTCCAATGCATATAAAATAAAATTTAAACATTTAAAAATAAACGTAAAAATGATTGACTTCTCTTGATAGAAAGTGTCTCTTAGTGCTGAAAAGACATCTCAAACTATAAATAAAAAATCTTACCCTGCCATGTTAAAAAATACTGAAACAGTTGAAAATAAAATATGGTTGCTGTAAAATCCCAGTGGATAAAGAGAAGCACACACTGTCATGCCCCCAAATTTAATAACCAAGTGCACAGGGATAGAATAAGTAATGTGTGTTGTGCTCAGTGTACATTACATGCTTATGTAACTACAACATGTAGAAGTGTGCTACAGCATGGAGGAAATCTGCATGCCAATGTAGTCACATTTATGTTTCCATATGCATTTTAGGTAATGTTTCCAGAAACTGAGAATGGGGTAGTGGTCTCACTGTGTTCTGTAATTTTACTGCCACTGGCATGCCTAATGGCCAGCCTGCTGCTGATGCCTGCCATACTCTCTGTTGTGTTGTATTGCCTGGAGACCTTGGACATTATTTTCTCCACTGTGTATTCATGTATTAAAGTTATGGGTATGCCACCACATTTTTCTCTTTGCCCACAGGGAATTTGCAGCAGCCATATTTCACTGCAGCTGAGTGTCAATTCAATCATGTGTCTGCAATTTAATGTACCACAGGGAAATGTTTCACTGCCTAGGCACCTGGACCTACTTTTTTCATTCATACATTCATTCATTCATTTATTTGTTTATTATTAGTATGACACTTTGTAAAATACTGCACCTGCTATTTGCCTGAGTTTGAACTTATACTTAGCATTATGTCTCAATTCTGTGGCATGAAATAATAAATGTGCTTTTAATCACATTTAATGCAAATAATATTTTTTTCTGAGTAATTTCCTTTGTCCTCATCAGCATTTTCAGCATTTTGGTATACTTGTTCAGTATCTGCCCATCATTCAGCAGCATTGCTTCACATACAGCACATATATCATGCATCCAATATTCAACTTGTATTAGCAACATTATTGTAAAAAGGAAGCAAGGATTTGAACAATATAAATACAAGAAAAACACCATAGGGTAAACACCTGTTCTGAAAGCTAAGGAAGTGATACAGTAATATATAAAAATCTAATAAAATATTGCTAAAGCTTATATATGCACCAATAACTACTTATGCATATCTGTCTATTTGTCTATGTTTGTCTGTCTAACCCTCTCTCTATTTTTACCCAGTTCATTATCCATGGCTGAACATAATGCACACTAACCTTAAAAGTTTTCTCCAAACTGTACCCATAAGCACATTTTAATAACCTTCCTGAAATATCTTCCACATGCAGAAATACATTAAAATATGTCACTAAGGACTACATTCCCTTATACTGTTCAAAAAAAAAACTACATATCATTCCTAAATAAACAACATTTGCTGTAAGACAATCAATGAACAAAGTATTTAAACACTGAATAAAAACTCATTATCATCACTAAAAGGTCTTGATGTACTTCCAATGCATATAAAATAAAATTTAAACATTTGAAAATAAACGTAAAAATGATTGACTTCTCTTGATAGAAAGTGTCTCTTAGTGCTGAAAAGACATCTCAAACTATAAATAAAAAATCTTACCCTGCCATGTTAAAAAATACTGAAACAGTTGAAAATAAAATATTTGAAAACAAATGTCAACCATCAGAAATGGAAAGTATTGCCTACTGAAATGTTTATATTTGAAATAAAATATTAAAAAATGTAATATAAAAGATCTTCCAAACTTTCCTCCCCGTACCTTCACTTCCAGCAATACTATTCAAAATATATAAAAGTGTTCCACCTACTTAGCATATCGAGCATATATCATTATGTACTATTCCTTGAACCCATGCCATGAAATTATCCATTATCCAACTTGATAAAGAAAGTTTACAGTGGAGCAGACTGTCTCCTTACTGATATCATACAGAACCCCAAAAAATAAAATATGGCCATAACTCCTAATATCCACTGCTTTAGTCTCTGAGTGCAAAACTCCCATGCCTCTTAATGATTGTAACACAAATCAACCAGCCAAATCAACCAAATATCAGCTGACCACTAAATAAACAAATTAGGAAAGTAAATTAAATTATACATAATAAGGCAAACCTTTTGCCCTTTTCATCTTCATTCAATAGCTGCAAAACACAAAATGAATGAAAAAAACATGAAACAACACCTCAACTCCTAGAAGTTCAGAACAAAAGCCAATTAAAGAAAACAAATAAAAAAAAAATGTCTGTAAGGAAAAAGTCTAAGCCTGCAAACCTTTTGAAATCAGTGGGATACAAAAAATAACATAATCAGATGTTTTAAAAATCATTCATAACTTTATAGATAGTCCAAGATTTTTGAGTATCATGACTTTTTATTCCTTTTTGGACCTGTGCCCAGGCCACCCCACCTTTTTTCTGGGAAGGCCAGTTCAGTCATTCTCAAAGTAAATGTGTGAATACCTATTCATACATCTAGGTTGTAGCAAGTCACAATGTTCAACATGCAAGGTAAGTGCAATCAAGTAATTTGGGAGGTAGTTGGTCATAGGGCATCAATAAGCAAATAACATTATTTAAATAACAAAAAATCACATGAAATATAAGCTGACACATTTGCAATTAAATACATCAGACCATTCAGTCAGACACTTTTTAAGTTATTTAGGAATTTGTATACCTGCTGGTGAAGATTTATGTCCTTGGTTCTAGTTTTGGTGGAGTTACTAGACTTTTTCTAATGGCAAAGCAACAGAGACAGATATCTCCTCTCAAATGTCTATGATAATGAATAAAGGGATAGATCTTCCAGTCTCTCCTGATAGCTCAAGGATATTAGGTCTGTGATCTTTTTGGTTAGGAATCTTTGGGATTTTTCTAACTGTTTGATAGGTTCACTGAGATACATTCCAAATGGGGCATCTTAATCAAGAATTAGTCTGATCATTGCTAAGTATAAGGAAATAAATATCTCTTTAGATTTTGATGATACACCTTTGGGCATGCTCCTAGGTCTCTATCTATATTTTTAACTTGTAGTGGCATGTTGACTATACAGTGTTATGAGGTGGAGGGGTTGTCTATCAAAAGTTGTGATGTCACATTTTTAGCATTTAGTATAAGCCCATTTTTAGTGCAAGAAGAGATTACTAGGGGAAGTTCATTCCAAAGGGCTTGAGGATGATTTAAATAAAACCTCCAGTTTGCAATCATCTACAAACTGTCTTAGTTAGAGGTCTTGGCTCACTGCTTATGCATCTAAGATGTAAAGTGCAAAATGTGAGGTTCCATCACTGAGCCCTGATGGCTGCTGCTCATCATTTTCATATTTCTGTTGAGATGACTGCAATTCACACTGTGCATGCTCTGTCTGTCAGCCAGACTGCTAGCCACCTTACCACTTTGGGCCAAATTTAATGTACTTAGCTTCTGAATGATGGCAGCATGGGTAATGGTGTTGAAGCCTTGGCCAAGTCAAAATATACCATATATACTATATGGCCATCATCTGTATCCTCCGTAACTCTAATGAAGATTTTTACCAGTTCAGTTGAAATGTTCTATCCCTTCACAAAACCAGTTATTGGAGGTCAAGATGATTACGAATTTTTATATTATAGTTTATGCAGTCAGTTATAATATGTCCTATGAATTTGTACATGAGGCTTGTAAGACTAAAAGCATTATAATTACACATATCTGTTGTAACACCACCACTGCTGCATACCACTCATTATGGACAAAACCATTAGCTAAACTTAAACAGTTTGAGGAGTGTGTCTGCAGGGGCATGTTTAGCACTATCAATTAAGCCACCAAGTATATTGTCAGGTCCCATGGAGGAAGCACTTTTAGTCTTAGTCAGGAAGTTCAATAAATGATCTCTAGAGGTAATTAGGGGAGCAAGGGATTCATATATTTCAGTGCTTTGGATAGAATCTCTGGAGTGACATTGACACATACCTCTCAATTTCTTAGTGCAAGAAATCTGGACAAAGCCTGACATAATGGGGGGGGGGCCCAAAATTAGGGGCCATATTTTAAATATTGCTCTTATAACCTTAGAAAATTGCTAGAATAACAGGATCTGTGTTATCGTGCATTTTCCAAAGGATATCAAGTCTGAAACTCAAATGTGTTTCATTATTTAATCATTAGATCATCCTAGTGATTTGTCAAAAAAAAACACATTTTTTTTATGAAGAACAGACCAAAATATATGGAAAAATCTGGACATTCTGTGAAACTGTACAGTTGAGAGGTATGTATTAATACCAAATTTATTTGTAAGGATGATGGCTATATCTTTTGATTTATAATAAGATGCATCACTATGAATAATATTTGACAATGTGGAATATTCTTTCTTAGTTTTTCTTACATAGTTAAAGATGAAGTAGCACATAAAAGAAGATGATTATGATGGTTTATTTTTGAATTTACTATAAGACTTGATTCTGGTAGACACTACTTTTGCTGTGCATTTTTTCTAAATGAGTGAAAAAAATGTTTTAGTGACCTTGCTGCTATACCCAGTTAAAGGGTGATGCAGTCCTAAATGAATGTTGATGTTTCATTACAGGGTAAGTTGAAGTTGGCAAATTTGTATTCCTAAAATTCATTTGGGTTTGCTGTAGGGAATGTTGGGAATTTGAAGGAGAAGGTCAGAAGTTTATGGTTAAGGCAGAAGGAGATACCAGAAAATTAGTACAAGAGATGGTTATAGTTGTAAGGCTCATGTCAAGAATGCTATTTTCTCAAACATATTTGATTGCCAACTGCTGAAGGGATTAATATTAAGTCTGGGAATTTTTGAGCATATGCTATATGGGAGGTATAGTTGCCCAAATTTTTTGAAGGGTGTTAATGTCAACCAAAATAATGGAACTGTTGCTAAAAGGGATATAATTTAGAACATTGAACAATATTATGTGATCATCAAGGGACAAAATTGGTGTTCCATAACAAGCTATTAGTTGATAATTAAAACTAATTAGAGAGAGCTGCAGTTTCATAAGTTCAGTCTGTGGGTCCCTAGGGATCTGTTTGGAGGTAATATGTTGCTTGACAAAAACAGAGACTATACCACAGTTGCCCCTGGATCTGAAAACATGAAAAACACAAACCCTAGGGACAGATGGAGTGCTCTCTTTACTTTTAAACTAAGTCTCAGTAATTATGCTGACAAGGATGATGTATAGTCCTAAGATCAGACAACTTATTATTACACTTTGTGTGTGCGATCCAATTTCAGACCTGATATGCTAGTTAACTTGAACTGCACATCAAATGGAGTCTGCCTAAAAAAGGAGCTAGGAGAAAGAAAAGGGTTTAGCCGGTATGCAGAAGTCATGGACTGAGAAGTGCAAGCCATGCTTATGAAAAAGGTAGACTGCTAAGCATATTGTCCCATGCTGACATATACTGGATAAACTGAATATGCTATGTCTGGTCTCAGATATGAATAATATGTTATATTCTATAGCAGAGGGTTATGCTTGACCCCTTTGCTCTTTGTTAGTAGAAGTCCGTGATATTACACATATTTCTTATATCTATGTATAGATCTGTATATGATAAAATATGTTTCTATACTAATTACATTTGGCCTTTGTGCATGAAGTCAAAAATAATTATGTTTCTTATGTTTCTCCAAGGCAGAAACACATTTGACCACCACAACACAGCACAAACCACAAGACACATAGCTCACCTGCACAGTGTGCCCCTAACCTAAGCCCCTAAGGCAAAACAGCTTGCCCAATACACTAATCATATGTGACTCAATAGTGAGGCACACTAATGTCCCACTCACTAGGTTAAATAGAGAGAAGGTAACAGTCAGCTGTCTATCAGGTGCCAGAATCCGATACATAACACACGCACTAAGGTCACTCCACAAGTACAAGTATGACTCTGTCATTGTCCATGTGGGTGTGAATGACATGAGACACACCTCCCTGGACTACATTAAAAGAGAAATGGTGGAACTCTTGAATTATGTAGCCCAGGCAGGTATGACCCTAGCCCTGAACAGCATCCTACCATTACCCAGAATGATACTGCAGTACAAGCAGAAAATGATTGACTTCAACAATTGGCTAAGTTTCTGGTGTCATTCTAAGGGTATCTAGTATCTGTCTGCTTGGGATGACATAATTGACAGACCTCGATATTTTAAAACAAAAAACAAAGTCACCAGATCAAAAGTGCAAAACACAAAACAAAAACCAAAGTCAACATACCAAAAGTGCAAAACATAAGGTATGCTGATGAAGTCTCTTACAGGAGATGAAAGTGCTAAATATCAATAAATAATTGCATTTTTTTATTTCCTGAGTATATTTATTATGCGGATGTTTTTTCAGGTTATTTTAGAGACCTTGATACTTTCCCAGAGATGGCCTGCATCTGTCACCCCTAGGTTTCAGGGTACTGGCTAAGGTTCTTGCCACCCCTACAGTGCCTTTTTAGGCAGTATTCCAAAGACCAAATTACTGCCATCCATAACAGTTATAAATAAATGCATAAATAAAAGCATGAGGGTCATGTTGCTCAGCACTAGAAGTCTAAATCTCAAGATGCACTCGCTTGAAGCACTCCTCAAATTGGAGAACATCGACATTTGTGCTGTAACGGAGACTTGGTTTAAAGCAGCAGAAAGCACCCGTGCACTACCAGGCTATAACTCATTCCACACCTTTCAGCCCAGAACATGGACTGCAGTTCCAAAGGTGGTGCTGTCCCCCTATTCATAAAGGATATGCACACCTCCAGACTAGTAGCCCAGCATAACACATCTGAGATACTTCAGGAACAACTAACATTGGGTAAGATGGCGACTCAGGTTGTAGCCTGCTATAGGTCCCCAACCATGCCAAGACTCTCAGTCCATGTTCCTAAGCATCCTGGAAACTATTAAGATACAGTCCTGCACTCTTATACTAGCTGACTTCAGCTATCCCTCCATCAACTGGGAAAACTACTCATACACCAGTACACTGGCACAACACTTCCTGGAATTCATCATTTCCAATGCCCTGGACCAGCTTATTCTTACCCCCACTAGAGGAAGCAACATCCTTGACCTGGTTATTACTAACATGGGTAACTGTTGTTCTACACCAATACTCAATTCCTCCCTGGTTAGTTCCAACCACAGACTAATCACCATGGAAATCCACCTCTGACCCACACCCCCCGCAAAGGTAACCACCATGAAAAACTTTGGGCTCCTAAAATAGAAGTGGTTAACTTCACAGCACCTATGCCAATGGCAAATAGATGCATGACTGACAAATCATACACCAATGCACTGTTTGAAAACGTACATAAATGCATGGAACTAGCCATACCCAACAGAAACAAGACACTCTCCTCCAAAAAAAAGGAAGCCAGTCTGCTGGTCCCCTGCCATTAATAAACTCTACAACAGAAGGAAGAAACTGTTGCAGTAAAAAGGTGAAGTCCCTAGACTGGAAAAACTCCCTTATTAACCTCAACAAAAAGTTGAGATCCCTCATCAAAACCTCTAAAGCCAGCCATGAAGGCAGAATTGTGGCAGACACTAAAATCAACTACAAAGCCTTCTATAGTTATATCAAGAATCTCCACGGCAGTACTCAGATTTTCTCTGAGTTACTGCACAATGGTCCCTCCTATACTGAGCCAACAGATATTGCCAACATTCTGGCCGACAAATTCAGTGCCAACTTTACCATTCCCCCAAAGGACCAATCACAATACCGGAAGAATGCCAGGCATCCAGAAATACTGTAGCACAGGTTAAAGCTGCATTGTCCAAGGCCAGGAATACAGCTTCCATGGGACCCGACAATGTACCTGGCTGTGTTCTACATGAACTACAAAGTGAACTGGCACCACATCTGTGTGCCCTGTTCACTCACAGCCTCACCTCAGGCTTTGTCTCTACCGAATGGCGCACTGCTACAATCATCCCTCTCCATAAAAGGGGGAGCGACTACAGACCATGGGAATTATCACCACATTGGCGTGACAAGTCTGATATATAAGGCTATGGAGTGCATCATTGTGGCCCTAATTAACAAGGATAAAGGGAATCTCCCAACTCTATATTCCATGCAATTTGGTTTTGTGAAAGGTAGATCATGCCTGCTCAACCTGGTTGACTTCTTTAAGTCAGTCACCAGAGCTGTGGATGAAGGTAAGGCAGTTCACACAGCCTACCTCAATCTGGCCAAGGTCTTTGATACAATTCCTCACTCAGAAATTATTGAGAAACTCATCAAACTAGGCATCAACTCCTATATCATTAGTTGTGCTTGAAACTGATTCACAGATAGAACCCACAGTGTGAAAATAGTGGACTCCAAATCAGACTGCCGACCAGTCATGAGTGGAGTCTCACAGGGATTGGTCCTGGGTCCTCTCCTGTTTGGCATCTACTTCTCAGAAGTCCAGGCCAAGACAGAAGGACTCTGGCTGAATAAGTTTGCAGATGACTGCAAGCTGGGAGCCATTATTAATTCCCCAAGTGATGTCGACATCCTACAGAAAGGCCTCACTGAGACCAATGACTGGTGTTGAAACCAATGCCTTAAGCTTAATGCCAAAAAGTGCAACATCATCCCCTTTAGGAAAAACTCAGTTCCCACTAGTTACCACATTGATGGGATCCCACTGAACACTGAAGGAACTATAAGAAATCCTGGGACACAGGTTAACAGCAACCTCTTCTTCGACCACCACGTTGCCACTGTGGTCAGAAAGTTCTTCTATGTAGCACATCTCATTACCAAGGGTTTTACATCTAGGAAAAAAGAGATCATAATCTTTCTCTACTCCTCCCTGATTAGACCAGTCATCGAGTACAATGCCCCATTTGGCATGTACCTCACTAGACACCTGCAAAATCTGGAGATGCCACAAAAGTACCCCATGAAGAGGATCCTGGGCCCTAAACACATGTCCTACATGGACAGACTCAAAAAACTCCAGTTATTCTCTGTCTCATACCATCTACTAAGAGGCGATCTCTGCTGGACTTACAAAGTTATGTCTGACCCAGCTCTGTTAGAAATGCTACATCTAAAGAAATCCCAATCCCTCCACACCACACATTCCAGAGATCACAACCTCATTACCACAATCAACAGAACATGCTGGAGGGACAAGCTCATAACCCAGAGACTGCCCATGCTCTGGAATAGACTTCCCATACATGTCAAGCAGAGCACCTCACTGGCCCTCTTCAAGAGAAGTCTTGATGAGTGGATGGGAAACAGAAACTTCACCCCAGGAATCACTCCAGTGGCTGAGCCGGACTGCATCACCCACAGACTGGAGGCTCCAGTCTACTCACATCTTATGGTGATCAGGCTACTATGGAGGACTTAGCTTGCAAGCATGGAGGTGATAAAGCTGCTACAGAATCAGGCAGGCCACTATAGAAAATCAGAAGGTTTTGTGTGTGTGTGTGTGTGTGTGTGTGTGTGTGTGTGTGTGTGTGTGTGTGTGTGTGTAATGCCCCAGTTGCTACATGGTGGTGGGTAGAGAATAAGGCTTGAACCATGTACTTGGGCCCAACTGGCAAGAACATGAATTCCCTACCCACCACCATTTGTAAAACATTTGCAGATTTTGCCTCATATTTGTTCTGTTCCTAAAATCTGTGGTTTCTGTATTTTTGTTACTTACCACGGAAAGTAGTGTAGTGGTGCAGTGGTAGCATTGTTGCCTAACAGCTACAGGTTGTCTGGTTTGATTCTTGGCTGGGGTGCCTTCTGTGTGGAGTCTGCATGTTCTCCCTGTGTTTGTTTGGGTTTGCTTTGGTGTCCTCAATGGATATTTGTCCCTATTTTTTGGACTGTATTCCCCCATTATTGACTTCTTCCAGGTTTTTTTGTGCCAAGGTTGAGAGCTATGGTGATAACTGAATTCACTGAATATGTTTGGGGACTGTATTCCCCCATTATTGGCTTTGTTCAGGTGTTTTGTGCTAAGATGTTGACAGCTATGGTGAGAACTGAATTCACTAAATGGTAGCCATTTAAGTTTCAGTCTTCATTTCTTTCATAAAACAGATGATTTGGCATAGTGGTATGTTGCTCTGTCTGTTTTGCATAGGGTCCTGGGTTCAATACTTGGCAGTGAAATGTATGGTGGTAACACAGCATTTTATTCTAACAACTTTCCAACATTATACAAGCAATGTTTAAAATGTGTCCCTGTTTTTGGTCTTTTGCCCCTGCCCCAAATTTTGGATTTTTCCAGATTTCTTGTGCTGCAAAGTTTAGAGATATAGCTGAGTTTCAAGTAGATTTTTCAAGAAGCTGAGAGCTGCAGGGGAACAAAAGTTTAGTGCTGCTTATGCAGAGTCTGCTTGTGTTGTTAATAGCACAATAGGTAGTGTACTTGCTTTTGATGCAGAGTGATGTGGGTTCTACTCCCACAGTAAGTAGATGCATTGCTGATACTGCACTGTATTGTAAAGGGGGTGGATGCTGCAGTCCTTTTTGGTGAAGATACCTTGTAAATATGAACCTGTTATCAGTTTGCCATCCATTCCCTATTGCAATATTACTAGCTTATGTTTTTTTTAATGAAACTTAGGCAATTTATTCCTCAAGGGCAACAGGTACTTCATTTGTAGACGAAACAATTAAATATAAAGTTGTTTGCTAGCAGCAACCTCTTCATTAGTTACAAATTTCTTTAATGTGGAATTATTTAGATAACTTTTACTTCTTCAGAGATTGTACATACTTACTGATACTGGTGGACTGTAGAAGTTTGAGTAGACTTTTATTATAGAAATGTTCTGAATTGGGCAGTTTTGTCATTATTGGTGCATGCATTTTGACTGCAATGGGGAGGCTCCATTCGACCATGATTTTGTGAGGGGGAAGGGCAGCAAAGTCAAAGACAGCCCCGGCTGAACTATACCTCTCAACTGTCCAGATTTTCACAGAATGAATAGATTTTTGCTTCTTACTTTTGGTTTGTTCCTCATAAAATGTGTGGTTTTCTGGCAAATAATTTAGGAATTAAGTCACTAAATAATGACAGACACTGAGTTTCAGACTTCATAACCTTCAATAAAATGCATGCTAAAGCAAAACCTGTTATTCTATCAATTGTCTCAGTTTTTACAACAATTTATAATACTGTTTATATGTTCCCCAGTATATTTGGCCTTGTCCAGATTTCCTGCATTAGCAGGTTGAGAGGTGCGTGCAAATAAATTGCTTTATAGAATTAGGCATATCCAAACCTCTCAACTGTCCCCGATTTTGGCTCAAGATGTTGCTCTTCTCCTTATAATCCCACCGCAAAATGGCAATTTTGGAAGAAAATGTGGAGGGCTTACAATTAAGAAATAACTGTAATAATCAGAGTTATAGATTGCTTTTGTTTCAGAAATGCATGTAGATTCTTTTATTTTGTCAGCTGCTCAAGTTAGCAGTACTAATATTAAAAAAGTGTCCCTTCTTTGACAGGTTCCCAGCTGTATTGTGTGGCTATTTTATATTTTTGCATCACATTTTTGGTCCATTTTTCATAAAATTGTGTTTTTTTGGCAAATTAGTGGCAAATCATTGAACACTGAAGATAGAAAATAATGACAGAAATTTGAGTTTCAGATTCTATTATCTTTCTAAGTTTATAAGAGCAATATTTAAAAAATGTCCTAATTTTTGGGCCTTTGTCCCATTTCTATGTAAGGCTTTGCCCATATTTCTTGTTCTGAGGTTGAGAGGTATGACAAATGTGTGAGGGCCATCACAGTCAGCCAGAGACATTTCAAATTGTGACATACTTGTTGCACCTGACTCCCCCATGTAGTGACTCTGGATGTGTCCAAGCAAGGCAAGGAGCAGTTATACAGTGTAAATGTGCAGAGTATCCCCATCCAAGGTAGACACAAGTGCTACTTTTATTCTGTCCTTGATTTTGCAGAATGTTCTGGTTTCTGTCATATTTTTATACTGTTAATTTATGCTTATTATTACTCAGAAAGTGCCTGTTGCTCTGTTTAAGTAGCAATGCTTTAATGACCATCAGATAAGCTTGTCTGAGATTGTAAGATGCAAGTAAGCTTTAATAAGCATACTATTAAAGAATAGCCAACATTGAAAGCCTGTCTGTTGTTGCCATGCAGAGAATACTTACATAACTAGATAATGTATAAGCCTTGGGTATTGAAATGCATATGACAGTATTTGTAATAAAGGACAGGATTACATTATTTTAAGAAGCTCATTACATTTGTTGGAGACTTGCAGTCATCATTGCAGGCTTTACCTGTAAACCAAACAGAATGCCAATCTATCGTGTGTGGTCCATTACCTGTACAGTAATCCTTTAAGCAATGTATCTTGAGCTTGTTTCTTGTTTACTTTTCATGTTTTACTTTGATCATGTTTTCCCCATGAAAAAAGTAGATAGTTGTCAGGCATCAGGTCTTTTTTGGATAAGAAATATTTTTACAAGCGGGGGTATCACAGAGATTGCTACTTTCAGCATGTTACTTGGTACTTTAATAAAGCTGAATATAAATTATAATTAGAACTGCAGTGTAAGGAGAAGTGGTTTGAGTTGAGTGCTGCTTGTTTTTCTTATACTTGATTTTGAATGGCATTCCAGTAATGTATTTAAAAAGTAATTTATTTTTTCATGCCTCACAACCTTTTTGTTTCCATCGAGCTATTAAGTAAGCTGTCATGCAGCCAATGCATTGAAATATTTTTTTCTTATACACTTCATTTTGTCTTGATTGGACTCTCATAATGACAGTTTGGCACCAAGAGCAGCATATTTAATTAAAGTTGCAGTTTTTGTGGTTTTAAGCATAGCTTCCCCCCTTTCTAGTTGGCCACATCCCTTCCCATTGATCCCACCCATTCAACTCTCTCCTGCAGCCCCCCTTTGATTTGAAGTCACCGGCCGCCACTGAGTGGCTCTACTTGATAGACACACTGGGAACTAATGTTGGGCAGCAGCAATGCCAGGGCACTTCTATGGGCTAAGCTCGTAAAGGCTCCATGGCCATTAGCCTAGTACACACCTATGAACCTATGAAAAAATAAAGCACATATTGTTTATCATAAAATAATATGGGTGTCTGAATATACAGAAACAAAAGAGTCCTCATTTCTGTGATCTAAAAATATACTGGACTACACATGAATCATTAAAATTACTTCCTGGAGTTCGGTGTCTCAACCTGAATCTAGCACAATTTTAGAAAAATTTCTGTTTCACCCCCATCTTCACACCCTTGGCTTTCTTGTTCCAAGTATGAGGATGGGATACATATTCATATCCTTTGGTTAAATGGCAACTTAAGAGACAATGTTGGCAGGAGATGACAGATGTAATGTCTAACCTAAGCAAAATTTGTACAATTTAATACTTACTAAAGACGTCACATAATCTCATGTGGTTATTGTTCCTCAAACTATACAAATAGACACCCTCTATTTGCATATTCATACATACATAATATTTCTATATGGGAACTAGTGCAAGGATCATTAAGCTTCCTCCTACCTGCACCTGGTGACTAAGATGTAAAATAACGCAATAAGTAACAGCAGCATGCAAACTAATATTAAAACAAGCATTGTTAAATACACAAATAACTTTCTGCAGACCCCTATCTGTTGTGTTGGTCTATATCACATTGTCAAATGCTCTAAATGTCTGTCGAGTGATTGTTTCAGTAAAACAGTTTTTCACAGTAAGTAAAAAGTTGGGCAACCTACCAACAACAACAAAAACAGCCTTTTTAAAACTTATGCTGTTGGGGGGCTCTGCCACCCACAACACCTTAACTAAATATATTCACTCCAAGATCGTACTACAGTGGTAAAAAGTGAAAGCTCCTATTAATGGCCAACTGCTTACTTACTGTGGGAAAAAGTTCACTGAAATGATCATTCAGCAGATGAAGACTTCAACAAATAGGGTTCAACGAAGAGGCGTTCGACATTTAGAGCATCTGACAAGCTGAAGTAGACTCCTGTTGTGTTTGTTAGACGGTCCAGTCTTAAAGCCTGCCAATAAAAGCGCAAGGAAGGAGTTTTATTGTTGTCAAAAATCAATTTTTCTCTTCGGTGCAGTGTCCTAGGATTAAAAATAATGAAGTAAGGGAGTACAAGAGGTGGTCTTGCCTCCCATTATAAAATTATTTTTGCCACAGCTGCTTGTAATATTAAAAGCTTTATTACAGGCATTACTAACTTTACTTAGTTGTTATTTACAGGTTCTTGCAGCTGAACTAAAGTGACCCAAGCTCAGAATAGTTGAGATTTATTGAAAAAAAATATATATTTATTAATTTTTTAATTGCTGATTAATATTACTTCATGGTATTACCTTAAAACTATGCATTTAAGCATATAGTATGTTCAGTGCTCATTATTACTTATAAAAACTTCATCCTGAAATAGCTTTAGTTTTTCTGTTGATTATACTTTTGTTTAATGAATCCGTAGTTAATGGTATATAGAGTGGGTAACTTAATTCAAGCAGTTTACCTAAGGATGTATTTTAGGGCCCTATTTATTCATCTTGCGTCTTACTGAATTTAGTTTAAATAATCATGTATTTTGTAATATCTACATAGAGGCTGTCAAACTGGAGTAATGCACTCAGTACAGGGAATACTTATTTTTCAAAACAGCATTACATGCTATATCGGAATGGATCCATCTCATTAACACAGTAATTAATGTAGGTAAATCAAAATGTATAACTGCTTGTCAGAGCATGGGAGATAGATATTATTCCATTGGTAATCAGCAATTAGAAAAGGTATCCTTAACAAAAAACTTGTAGGTATTAGTTGATGAAAATTTGAAGTTTGCTATGAATATTACAGATCTTATAAGTTGGGCTTCAAAATTACTGCATGTAGTAATAGATTTATAAAGTCTCATTGTGAAAAAAGTACTAATTCCACTTTTTGCTAGCAACTCACTTGAAAAATACAATGAAAAATAATGAAATGAATTTACAGCTTTAGCATAACTTACTACAAAACAGGAGTACACACTGTAATGGAGTCAATTCATCTGGAATTTTAAGTATATAACTGAATTATTACAAGTAATAAGTCAACATGTAATTCATTTTTTCAATAAATATATAGATACATAGATACATGTATGTATAGATAGACAAACAGAGATATGTAAGTCAGCAATGTTTTAACTAATAATACTGAGAAATAATATCAGCAGATCAAAGCACTGAAGACCGCAATACTGAATTCCTGAACTTCCCCCTCTGTAGGACCTATCTTAGCACTCAGTTCTGGAATCACACCCATTTAGGACCTATGTTAGCACATGTTCGTTTGTTCATACTGAAAAAGAGATCTACCTTACTCATTTTCTCAAACTTTCATTGTTTGTTTTTCTTATCCATTGTACCCATAATATTGTTTTCCTCTGTAATATTGTTAATTTGTCTCTATTCGTATGTATTTGTATGTCTGTTTGGGGCTTTTTCCCCTCGGGTCTCCACTGTAAAAGGGTAATTCTTACCCAGCTGGACCAACCCGGTTAACAAATGCAAATAATAATAATAATAGTAATTTGTTATACAAAACATCAAAATAGCCATTAGAAAAAGAAAAAAAAAAGAAAACAGTGTTTTTAGGGGGACAAGCCCCCCACACCCAGACACTCCCAGCAAACTATGTATTCCATCTCCAAGATTACACAGTAGTGAGAAAACAGCAAACAGTCATAACTCACTGTGTGCGATCATGGAAAAGAACACCCACCTATTGCTCTGTAAGTGAGTGCAACCCAACATTCACTTGCACTCATATTACAAAAATTTATTTACATGGTCAAAGATGCATTACACTGTGAAATAAGCATTGATATAATGCTTAAAATCCCAAATTACACCACATACGTTTAGATCAAATGAATTAGACCAAATGTGTTTAGACCAAATAAATAAACTCTAAAATTAGATCAAATTTTTTCTCTATCCACATAGATATATAGATAGATATATAGATAGAGAGATAGATATAGAGACAGATAGAGAGAGAGAGAGAGAGATATATAGATAGATGGATAGATAGATAGATAGATAGATAGATAGATAGATAGATAGATAGATAGAAAGAAAGATAGATAGATGAAGTATGCTATGCTGAATGGACAGAATATAATATCCACAATGTCATCAGTAAGATATCACTCATGGGCATGCAAAATAAAAAGCAAGTGTTTTTAAAGGAAGCAAGATTTCCTGCTCCCCTCATACCCCCTGCTAATTATATATACTAACATGTCCCTCTAGCAGGGATCATTTATCTTACACAACTGCCTGCCATCTGTTTCTGTCCACCAAAGTGTAGCCACCAAGCTGATGTTAACTGTAGAACATATCCTTCAAAAGTACTAAACCAATATTAATTAATTATATAGTAATTTATATTGTTTTTATTTGCCTGTTGTTAACATGGATCATCACCACACTTTTAAAGGTACAGATTTTTATCTCATATCTTTTAATCTATTTCTAATAAAATGTTCAGTTTTCATGCAAATCATTGATGATTGAAAGCACTAAATAATGACACCCATTTGAGTTTCAGACTTGATGTCCTTCAGAAAATGTATGCAAACACAAAACCCCGCTATTCTAGCAATGTTTAAAGTTCATAAGGATGATATTTAAAATCTGTTTCTATATTTGTGACTTTGTCCCCTGATTATTTAAGGCTTTCCCAGATATTTTGCCTTATCACGTTGGGAGGTGTGATCATCACCATTCCTACAAGAAAAGACAAATGCAAATTACACAAAAACCAACATCTCATAAGTGACTCCATCTGATGTAGTCTAAGTGACACTCTGTTCACAAGAGCCCATTACCAGGGACTGCAATATCCATCATCAGGGCAACACTGGCCACTCTGTGATTATTATATTTCCTGGCTAATTCTAATGCTTCCAGATGTAAACCACTTTGTGATAAGCTGCTGCCCTCTGTGCTCCTTGGCAAATAAATGAAATGAAATTAGAATATTTTTTTCCTGCAAACTTAAAGCACAGAACTGGTGGAGGACCATCATCTTCAGTGCTAACTGGTATAGATCAGAAATGCTCTGGAAGACCGTATACTATTCCTCTTGATGACTTCCACTGATTCGGCTCCCCAGGTAAACCCAGATCCTTCAATATGCAAAAAGAGTATAAAGAATAACCTTGCAAGGAAGAGCCTTGCACAGCCAAACATTTTGCTATCTAAAACATGAGACACCAACTGCCCTGCTAGAAAATGAAAAATTGCATCATCTAATGAAGCACTCTGTATCAGTCAACAAATAGTCAATGCCTACTGTATAGTGCAGAGGAAGGAAAAGGAAACTGTGTCCACTCAAAGATACAACATCTATGCTCTGCTATGACCCTCAGAATCCATTGTCAGCAATCATGAAGTCATCAGTTATGTCATGTTGCCATCTGGAGAGCCAGATGATGACATTACAAATGATGGGCATTATTAAATTTAACAAGTGACATGAACCACTGTGCAACTCATGCGCATGTCCATGTCAATACACTGATTCTCAAGTCATGTGCCCAAATATGGCCAGTGCTCTCTCTGAATTGTCAGTAGCAGGAATGCCACCTCAATATCTAGCTTTGTTAGTTTGGGCTTCTGAAACTTTTAATGTTACATTTAGTATTGTCTATAAATGCTCATTAAACCTGCATTTCTTTCTTGTTAATTCTGTCATATACTGCCTACCCAGGGAGAAGAGTAATGATTGATCAATCTAAACTCTCCCAGTTTTCTTTACTACTAAATACAATGGAGAACAAAATAATCAAACAGAGAAATTACAAATGGGACAGCAGTCACTTCAACAGCTATCCCTTTATTGATAATTCCCAAACCACCTCATTCCCCATAATCGGGCATAAGTCAGACACTAGTCTAGCTGGGATCAGTCTTGGATTTTAAGATGGATAACACTGCCTCCCTAGTTCTGTGTAAGTGACAGGAAAATCGTCAATCATGACAACTCATATATCTAGTCTAATCTAGAAATGCAATATTGTTTTGCAAAAGAGCATAGGAAAATGTTAGTTCCATGAAAGTTCAAAAAGAAACCCCTGCCCAAACCAATTGATTAGCAGGAAAATAAGCCTTCCCTGTCCCATGCAAGTGGCAAACTAGCAGCTCGTTGCTCATCCATGTTCCAGCATTATGCCTCCATCAACCCTTTCCCCCATCTCTTACAGATGTGTGAAAACAAGATGCTGGCAACATGCACATGCCCAAAGTGAAGGCCCATCATGTCACTACTTCTAAGTCTTGAACCTCAGTGGCTGTAGAGAGGGGTGCATTGGCTTAATTATCACAACTCTTAACCATATGATTGCATGCCATTACTCCTTGTTTTAAACTTAGTCATGGCTTGCACCTGCCTAAAATAGTGGTCATGCCAACACAAGGAAATATGGCCTGAAATGCTATGCCGGACGCAAGTTTAACAAGCATGTCAAAATGTCTGTAGTTGGACATTTCATAAAATCATTGCCAAGTAATGGCTACAACCCCTTACACGATTGTCTTAATATTGGGACCTAAATGTATTCAATTCCCTTTAACTTAAATGACAAGTGAGGCAAATCTTTTGATCCAGCCTTCTGCACCCAAAATACATCTTAAGCCATCAGCAGCAAGAAATGAATGCTGCAGTCTTCATCAACAAATCTTCTTAGAAACTGGGATATTAGCTGTAAAAGGGACCTGGGTTATCCGAACTGGGACCCCAATCAACACACAGGCTTGCCATGCTGCCAGACATAGTTCTAACTCCCGCTTACTAGAAGTGCACTGAAAGCTGGAAATAGGAAACTGCAAAACTGCCAATGGCTTTCTGCACCTCTAGTTTTATTAGAAGGACAAAAGATACCTGCTAAGAATCATGCAACCCTTTTCCAGTAAAGAGATTGAACATTCTGGACCTAAAATCTCCGATATTTTTTCTTCATTGAGGTGGTCTTGCAATCCCCTCTCCTTTGTAATATCCAATCAGACATCATTACCTGGTTGGTTTAGCACAGGCTGCTCTGCGGTAGAGGGATCTGAAGTGCTGTTGAGGACCTCTGCTTCCCTATCTTCTCACTGCTCCTATTCCATGGGATCTGTCCCTAACAACTAACACCTTTATTTCTGGATGTGACTTCATCCAACTGCTGCTAACTTTTATCAGTGCACTCTTCACCTAGAGCCTAGGTTTGCTATTCTACCTGCTGCCAATGAGCATTCAACAGCTCCATCGTTGACATGGTTCCTGATGCAGAAGAAAAGACAAAACATATTAGTTAAGAATAATAAAGAAGGGAAAGGAGACAAAGAGAGAGGGAGAACATGCATGCATACACACTCATACACACATGTATACACACGTGCGCACACACACACACACACACACACACACACACACACACACACACACACGCACACACACGCACACACACACACACACACACACACACACACACACACACACACACACACACACACACACACATACTTCTTTGTGACAATCAACCCCTCAACAACCACATACAGGCAGAGAACTTGAAATAGTATGCCACAAGACATGTCTAAAAAAGTACTGAACTAATTCCATATAACCTAGCTTCAACAAAAAGTACCAATGATATTGTAAAGATACATAAATCAAACAATCCATTGCCACTGGTGCCTGTTTAACACCAACCTAATTATGAAGGATTATAAGTTAAAAGTATCCCTACCACTGTATTACTTTTTATTTAGTTTTTTTTTTTTTATGAACCCCCAAGTCAAAATTTGGCATAACACGTAAACACTATGAACCACCAAAGTAATGGAGGAAATGACCTGCCCACCAGACAACCCATTAACTTCTTAGCAAGCATTCTAGCAAATGCAAAAATCAGTAAATAAAATAAGGAAGGGAGAAAAAGTCCAAAATGAGGAGTACCTATTAATAATGCTGTTATCACTTAACAGTAGAAAAGTGATGGGTTTGTAATGGAATACATCCCTCCCCAGGAACACAAGGAACATTTCTCCTGTTGAACTTCAAGAGTCATGTTTAACACTGTACCAAATGGAAAAATTCAGTTGCCCATTCATTGCTAAGCATGTTTTATCTACAATGATAAAAAATACTTAATATATAAATAAAAAATAATTGTAAATTACCTTGTTTTATCATGCTGGGAGCTTCCTAGTTGAAGTGGCTATCTATGGTTCTACATTTTGTTCAAATCCATTCATCCATCCATCCATCCATCCATCCATCCATCCATCCATCCATCCATCCATCCATCCATCCATCCACAGCCTCTTTTTCCCATTTTTGCACACTCTCAAAAAATTCCAGGCATTGTTGCAGTTCCATACAGGAGCAAATTAACCTAGTCACAGCCATATAACTACCACAACAAAATATGTCATGCCACCACATAACAGACAGAGCAGAAGCAGGCATAAGAAAACCAAAGAAAACTTTCTTCTCCTAGCTTTGAACCTAAGTTCAATAGATGCAATGACTAAACCTTGAAAATACATTAACATAAGCAGAAAGGCACTAAACAGCCCCAGAGCATGAGCCATGTCAAATACTTCAATAACACTTTCAACTAAGGCTAAATTCAAGTTTTAAACATAACCAGAAATAGCCAGTTAATTTAAGTAGGGACTCACAATATGAACCCACTAAGGCAGTAATCACTATGGCAAGCCAAAGGTAGAAGAATCACAAGACATGTCCCAACAGAAAAAAACATTCTACCTGTAGTGCCCTGCCCACACAATAAATTAAATCTAACCATAATAGCACAATAACTGTAAATGTAGGTTTACTAATTGTATTTCTGGCTAACCATGGGATGGCTGTAGACTGGACTGGCATGTCAAATAACTAAGCAATCCCCTGACAGCAGCAGAAATGATACCAACTAACCCTGTCTCTGGTAACCTAACATAAATCAGTACTGGGAAGGGGAGATGGATTACACTGCACCCTTTATTCCCTGTGCATTCAAAAAACTATCAAGGAGATAGAACCCAAAAAAACAGCAATCACCCTGTCAGATTAGGAATGTGAACCTCCCTTTAGCTAAACCTTTTCAGTTATGGACTGTGAACCTCCTCTACCACTTGTACTTGTCTTGCAAAGGGGTAGCCCACAAAAAACAAACTGCAAACCAAGGTAGTTCAAAAAGTATGGACATAGTACACCTAGTGCCACAATTCATGATAAAAAGGTTGTTTTAATATTAAAATGCTAATAAAAACAGTAAAAGATAAGTGATTTTGTCTTCTTAATGAAATCTTCTTCAGATAAAACCATGTTTGAAAAATTGAGTCCATAGATACACCAATCTAAGGAAGGGAAGTAGATCACATGAATGCCAAGCCCCCAGTGATATCATCCTTCCTTTGGGAGGATTTAAAGAGGATTTTTAGAAGATTTAAAGGGCCATGCAGATATTATTTACTTATTTATTTATTACAGTTGGTGACCGGGGAGGTCCACTGGGCCTGAGAGCCCATTTTCAGTGGAGGCCCGGGGAGAAAAGCTCCACAGTAAAATGTTACATCCCAATGAAAATACAAATAAAAATACAAAAACTTAAAATACAAACAGAAAAAGAAAAAACATTTTTTTTTTTTTTTTTTACAGTCAAAATAGGTGGAAATTCCACAGACATCTGGTAAAAGAATTCAATATTGGGGTCATTCATAGTTAAGTAACTAGGATGTAAAAATGAGTATTCTCCTGGAGGATGAGTGGCATTAAGTATAAGGTCGGGAGTAAATATATTTTTTGCATTAACAATGAAGGACGAAGGGGGGAATTAGTAAGGTGTGAAGTTTAGCTGGGAGAGAAGGAAGATGGGAGCTTGGGAGGAAAAGAATGAAGAGTGCAGTTACATTTTCTTTGAGTTAGTAGGTAGCAATGGAGTTGTGTTTTGAAGGAGTGTAGGTTGTCGCATGTCCTCAGAGTAGAGGGCAGGGCGTTCCATTTTTTTGCTAGGGAAAACGAGAGTAGAAGTTGACCAGCTGGGTGCTTGGGTTTGTGGATGGAAATAAGGTTTTGGTAAGAAGATCTCAGTGGTCTGGGGGGGATATATGGTTGAAGAATATTGGATAGTGCGGGACATCTTGTAGGTTGGAATATTAGTTTGTGGGCAGAGACAATTTGGAGGTAGTCTAGTTGATTAGGGAGTTCAAGCCAATTTAAAGTTTGTAAGGAGGTGCAGTGATGAGATAGGTAGAAACTTGACATGAATTACAATAAATTTAAAGTTAGCTTATACATATGCTTCTGATGTTTTACATATTAATAATGTACTGGTAACGTATTGCAGCCATCACCTTTCTAAAGACTTCAGTTTTAAATACAGGTGATTAATATTTAATCATTCAAAACAGGCCAATTCATGACATTAAGTTTCAATTGCCAGTGAAGTTTAAGTTTTTCCAGATTCCGTGTCCACGGGCCCACTCTGTCTGACAGGACAAATTGTTCTAAAATGAAAATTTTAAAGGTATGTTCAGAGTATTCCAAGGTATGTTTGAAAAGAGCATTTGTATCGGTTTTAGTTCTAATATCATAATTGTGCTCATAAATTCTGTAGCATAGATGCCTTTCAGTCTTACCAACATAAATCCTTTAATAGTGTTGGCAATGTGCACAATAAATGACTTTAGGAGAATTGCAATTAGAATATTTTTTAGGTCTAAACTGGAGCACCATTAATGCCAAATTAATTACCCGTTAAACTATACTTGCAGTATGGGCAGCAGCCACATTTCACCATCCCAAAGTGCTTTGATTGTTGTAATGTGCTTTCATTGTTGTACTAATGCCTTCTCAAATAAAGCTTTGAGGTTTTGCCCCTTCTTATAAACAATGTTTGGAGCCAAACCTAAATGTTCTCTAATGCGTCTCCAATTTTTAGTAAGTATGTTTCTAATACAGTAGCTGTCTGGATGAAATACTGCAATAAAGGAATTCTTATAATTATCGGTCCTGTTGGTGATATGTGTGGATCCTTGTGTACCGATAACCAATGGACTAATATGATCTTGCACTGTTGCCCCAAGGTTGGGTATGAAGTACTTCCTTTCATGTTTATACAAAACCTCAGTCACTAATTCATTAATGAATGTAAGTGGATGTCCATATTTTGAAAATATGTCTCGTAACAAGTTGCATTCATCCCAAAACCTTTTCTCATCTATGATCATTCGGGAAGCACAGATGAATTGGCCTTTGATGACTATTCTCTTATACACTCTGGGATGCGCACTTTTGTAGTGGAGAAATTTGTTGGATTAGTTTTTTTTTTTCTGGTAAATTTCAGAAGTAAATCTTTTACTAATATTGTCCTTTTTGAGCCAAACATCTAGATATGCTATATTGGTATCATGGACTTGGTGGGTGAATTGGAGAAATTCTGTGGTGTTGTTGATGAACTCTAGAAACTGAGGAATGATGTCAGCATCTCCATCCCACAAAATAAATATATTGCCCTTGTACCTAGTGTAGAATTTGCATGAGCTATAAAAAGTGGACTCAAAGAAAAACTTTTTCTCCCTTTCCATCATGACTGCATTGGCAAATACAGCCTCGCATGCTGAACCCATGGTTACGTCTTTTGTCTTTAAAAAAATCTCTTTTTCGAAAATAATGACATTTTGTTTCAGTAGCAGTTCCGTAAGATTTTCATACATGTTTATGATGTCTTGTTGTAGTCTTTTGTTGGTTAAAAATTCACAAAACCATTCTAGGCCAACATGATGTGGGATAATAGAATACAAGTCTTTTATATCAATTGTTATAAATACATATGATTCACATTAGGGAATGTGATTAATTTTATCAAAAAATCCTATGAATCATGACACATATTGTTTAGCCATGACAAATTATTTGATCTTGATGTCTAAAAATTTAGCTAGAGCATGAGTGAGGGATTTTCTGGCATCTATGATTGGCCGAAGTAGTGGTTGATCAATACTCTAATGGAGTTTAGGAACCCCAAACATGGCTGTCTGGTATAATTGGAATACTTACATTTAAGAAGTTATAGTCATCAACTGAGATCTGCTTAGCAATAAATAAGTCCATGATATTGGATAATTCTCCTATAAACAGTATTAAGCACAATAATCGAAGACTTTATGTAAGTGTCATCATCTAAAACCTCTTTCATTTTATTACAATAATTGATTGTATTCATAACAATAAGGACACCCTCCCCCCAATCAGGTTGCATTATCCTGATTTCCTGGTTGTTTTAAAAACTACAAATAAGTTGGAATGCTTACATTTACGAAGTTATAGTCATCAACTGAGATCTGCTTAACAATAAATAAGTCCATGATATTGGGTGTAATTCTCCTATAAACAGTATTAAGCACATTAATTGAAGACTTTATGTAAGTGTCATCATCTAAAACCTCTTTCATTTTATTACAATAATTGATTGTATTCAGAACAATAAGGAACCCCCCCCCCCAATCAGGTTGCATTTTCCTGATTTCCTGGTTGTTTTGAAAACTACAAATAAGTTTGTTTTCGGCCTTAGTTATGTATTATTCTTTGGGGTGGTGTTATATTCTGGTTTCGATTCCCTGGCCAAGTAGCTGCAAATATCCAGTTCACAGATCCTCTTAAGGCATTGAATAACAGGATGAATGGGAGAATAAAACGTACTAGAAACGTGTAGGGGGTTAAGTGCTCCAATACAATTTTTAAATAATAAGTTGAAGTCTAACTTCTTAACATAGAGTTTGAAATCCATCAGGATAGAAGCCACATCTGTTACCTTATGTGGTATGAATGTCATACCCTTTCCAAATAAATTGGAACACTGTTCATGCAAAACACATATAGAATAGTTGTACACTTTGAAATCACCTGTTGAATTACATACAATATTGCAAGGTGGTAAAACAACACCAACTCTGACTCTGATTGACTGTATTGTCAGTGGGAATATATGGGTGCAGTTGTTAAAATATCTCTCTATTCCATCCTCTCCTGGCCCTTCCAGCACCCCTCCATGGGGGTTTTCTGTGTGATGAGTCTTGCCTTTGGTCGGGTGGGTGTTGTTCCTGTTCCCTCAACCTCTCCTATCATCTGAGTGGGTGGAAGGCTTCTACATCTAAAAAACAATCCAAATTGAATGAGCCTGCTTGATTTGGAGGTTCACTATTGGATTACTCATTAAGGAAACCTACAATATAACTGTGTTTCAAAAAAAAAAAAAAAAAGGTACCTGAGAAAAATGTAATACCAATATTGAACTGAAGGGAATGCCACACAGTCTCTGCAAACCCTGACACAACAGATACCCATTCACTCTGTGAATAGCTACTATACATAACAGATTAATCACGGGAAAACGCTGCCAAATATACAAGTGTGGAAAACAATGCATCAAAAACCCTAATCAAAGCACTTGTTTGCAAAACCACTACCTAAACAGATGTGTGACAGATACATCAACCCAACTTTTATTTTGGTTGTGGAATATATTTCAAAAAATGTGTGTGTAAATAATGGCTCATTGATACATAAAATATCAACATTGTTAGATTGTAATCAAAGTTGTAAGCATAGCTACTGGATGATGATTTCACTTACCTTATTGATGCTTGATGGGTATTCTTGCATTCTAATCAATAGGCATGTTATTGTGAAAAATATGGGTCTGTAAACAGGGGAAGATGCATTTCATTCCATAAAATAGGTAATATAATCAACATACTTCTCTCCCTCCACTGATCCTCAAGCCTGTACATCCACTCAATGCACATAGCTGTTCCAGCTGAGATCCTCCTCACCTGAAATCAAAAAAAGGAGTGTATGAATGATGTATTCCTCAAATAACATTGATATACATTTCACCGTACAGGTTATAGGCATTTCTATATGAAGAACATTAGAAAATCACAGTTCACAACTGACATATTTACATTTAGGTGTTAACATCTTTGAATACATATTGGAGGACATGAAACTCCAACCTACAACCATAGTCTTCATTCAGACTCTAAGCTTGAGAACTAACTGCCTACCTTACACATCTTAACTAAGAAAGTATATTTTTTGTGCAGTATGTTATGACATCATCTGGATGGAGGATGGTTTACAAATAAGGATCTTAGCTTACAATAACAAAGTACGAACATGCACGACTCATGTAACTAAAACAGTTGGTAAATTACAGTAATGTTATCACTGTGTTCAGAAGCCTTCCAGTAATGGAGAACATACTTTCCTCAGGCAGTGTGACAGTGTCATGTATACAGCTTCTGTGAACAGACCCTTACATGCTGCTGTACATAATGGAAAGGGTAAGGTATGAGTGAGGACCATGATATGCTTTACAAAATTGCACATCACTAGGAACATTCATACATCTTCTCTGTTCTGCATTTCAACTGTTAGTCTGCATATTCCACTCACTCAAAATTTGAGGATGGTGTTGCTCTACAGTTGACTTTATTACTTCATGAGAAAACAGAACTTCATGGCACTTTTATATAGTATACAAAATTAACCAAATAATTGCTTAGATATATAACAGGATTTAACAAGGTTTACTGTTCCCACAATTAAATAGCTGATGTTAATAGAATGTTACAGATTATGGACATTATAGTAGGAATTCAACAAACAACCACGTTATTCTCAACTATGCTCAAAATGTACATTATATCAACAAGTGTAATATGCTTCTATAAAAAAATGCTATGGCTATATTAAAGCAAGATAACAGCTTCCGATATATGTGTCCCCTCTCTTGACTTGAACACACAGCATGACAAAATGTAGATAGAATGGCCTTTTTCTTTAGAATCTGAGCTATCAGACAACATGTGCTATTGTTTAACAAACAGATACTGCTACACAAACCCTGTTATTGGAACTCTGATGTTATCAGAGTATTATGGATTATGGCCATATTCGTAGAAATTCAAAGTATAACAGTCAGTTGTAACCAGGCGGTTCTTCAAATAATACTATGGGCGAATTTGACCAAGGTAACAGGTGTATATATATATATATATATATATATATATATATATATATATATATCTATATATATAGATATATATATATATATATATATATATATATATATATATATATATATAGATAGATATATATATATATATATATATATATATATATAGATAGATATATATACACACAGTGGATATAAGAAGTATACACACCCTTGTTAAAATGCCAGTTTTTTGTGATTTAAAAAAAATGAGACAACAATAAATAATTTCAAAACTTTTCCCACCTTTAATGTGACCTATAACCTGTACAATCCAATTGAAAAACAAACAAATCTGTTAGGGGAATAAATATAAAAAATAAAAAACGTACAATAAGCTGGTTGCATAAGTCTGCACACCCTTAAACTAATACTTGGTTGAAGCACTTTTTGATTATGTCAGTTGTGAACTGTGATTAAAGAGATTCTGATTAACCCCAAATAAAGTTCAACTGTCCTAGTAGGATTTTCCTGGCATTTACTCAGTTGTCTGCTACAGCAAAAGACGTGGTTCACAGAGAGTTTACAAAGCATCAAAGGGATCTCATTGTTGAAAGGTATCAGTCAGGAAAAGGGTACAAAAAAATTTCCACAGCACTGGATATACCATGGAACACAGTGAGGAACGTCATCAAAAAGTGGAGAAAATATGGGACAACAGTGATGTTGCAAAGAACTGGATGTCCCCCCAAAACTGATGAAAAGACAAGATGAAAACTGGTCAGAGAGGCTGCCAAGAGGCCTACAGCAGCACTGAAGGAGCTGCAGGACTATCTGGCAAGAACTGGTTGTGTACTAACATGTGACAACAATCTCCCGTATCCTCCATATGTCTGGGCTATGGGATGTGGCTGCAAGATGGAAGCCTTTTCTTACACAGAAAAACATCCAGACCCAGATAAAATTTGCAAAACAACACATCAAGTCTCCCAAAAGCATGTGGGAAAAGGTGTTATGGTCTGATGAGGTCAAGGTTGAACTTTTTGGCCACAATTACAAAAAGTACGTTTGGTACAAAAAACAATACTTCACATCACCAAAAAAATACCATCCCCACGGTGAAGCATGTTGGTGGCAGTATAATGCTTTATGGGTTGCTTTTCTTCAGCTGGTACTGGGGCTTTAGTCAAGGTGGAGGGAATAATAAACAGTTCCAAATACCAGTAAGTTTTGGCACAAAACCTTCAGGTGTCTGCTAGAAAGCTGAAGATGAAGAGGAATTTCACCTGTCAACATGACAATGACCCCAAGCATACATCCAAATCAACAAAAGAATGGCTTCACCAGAAGAAAATTAAAGTTTGGGAATTGCCTAGCCAGAGCCCAAACCTAAATCCAATAGAAAATCTGTGGGGTGACCTGAAGAGGGCTGTGCACAAGAGATGCCCTCACAATCTGGCAGATTTGGAGCACTTTTGCAAGGAAGAGTGGGCAAATATTGCCAAGTCAAGATGTGCCATGCTGATAGACTCCTACCCAAGAAGACTGAATGTTGTAATTAAATCAAAAGGTGCTTCAACAAAGTATTAGTTTAAGAGTGTGCACACTTGTGCAACCAACTTATTCTACATTGTTTATTTTTTATATTTTTTTCTCCTAACATATTTGTTTGTTTTTCAGTTGAATTGTACAGGTTATAGGTCACATTAAAGGTGGGAAATGATATACTGTGGTCTCAATTTTTTATATCACGAAAACCTAGCATTTTAACAGGGGTGTGTGTACACTTTTTATATCCACTGTACATACATGCATACATATGTATACATTTTGCGGGATTCATGGGTTTCGTAAATGAAGTATTTACAGCCCAACTCAATGCTATTAATTGTACTTTAGTTACGCTGAACATTGTTGCATTATATAATAATATACCACATCAACATGGACTTAAAAAGGACTTAAAAGTGTAAAATTATACTTGCATAAATATGTCAAGCTTTCCTGGACCAGAATTAACATCCTAAGCAAACTTATCTCAGCGGTGTTATTCAACAACTTTTTTTTTACTTCAAGTGAAAAGATATACCAGCAAATAAATGGCATCGCTATTGACTTGAAAATGATCCCAACTTATGCCAATATAGTACTGAGTACATGGGAGGCTGAAAAACATGTTCACTTACTTGGTTTTTATTGCACATATCGTTGTTATATAGACAATATATTTTTGTGTGGACTGGCTCTAAAAATTAACTTGACACTTTCAGCCTATCTTTGACTGATAGCATTGGCTTCTTAAAGTTCAAGCTCCCAGGATGTGGCCACACAATTTCCTTCCTGGACACATCAATTTCATTGGACACGGTTAACAACTGTTTAGTCTCAAATATACACAGGAAAGGCCCTTATATAAATAATTTCTTGGACTTCATGAGCCAGCATCCGTACTTCATGAAAGTGAATGCTGTCTCGGGTCAGTTCATAACACATTCACGTATTGTGAGTGATGATGTCACTTTTGCAAGAGAATCCTCCTTCTTGAAACATCTGTTTTTTTTCAAAGACATTACCCCATGAACTTAGTGAACAGAATAGCTGAGGAAGTTATAAGGGCTAGATACAATATATATAAGCCAATACCTAAATTTGGCATCATACCCAACAACAAGAGTATGTTCCTCTGTATGGATTGGAACCGACAGCACACCAAAAATAATACAAACATGCTGGTTGCTTGCTTCACAGGCAAAGCTAACTTTTAGCAATGGTTTCATTTTAGAAAATAGGTACTACAGGTGTTTATTTTAAGTCCTATAGGGAATGAATGAATACGGAAAATGCAAACAATAATTGGACCTGTTATTGTAAAGAAATAACAGCTATCAGCACGTAACTAAAAACAGATGTGTAAACAGTCAAAACAGGCACTTTTTAAATTAAATACATGTGTCTGTGTAATTTTTTTAGGAGGAATGATATAATGGATGGCACAGTGGTGCAGTAGTAGTGTTGTCACCTCACAGCAAGAGGTTCTCCGGTTTGATTCTTGGCTGGGGTGCCTTCTGTGTGGAGTCTGCATGTCTTCCGTGCATTTGTGTGGGTTTCATCCAGGTGCTCCAGTTTCCTCCCATATTACAAATACATGTGTCTGGAGTGTTTCTCCCTAGGCCTCTGCTGAAAATTGGCTTCATTCCAAGTCAGACTTTCCCAGTTAACAAATGTTAATTAAATAAGAATGAAGTTATATATGTGTTTTCCAATGTATAACAGTGTAGTCATACTGTGGGACTATAGCAGATAAGTACAGAGTACACAGTCATCAGCAGCCTAGGTAGTATAGCCATTTGTGATACACAAGGACAGTGGTTATGTGAAATTATGTAGTCAGATGTTGTAAAACATATGTGCATCTACAAAAGACACAATTATGGATAGTATACCTGTTATTAAATAAATTAACAACAGGAGAATGGAATCCATAGTTAACAGGACAGTATTTACCAAGTTCACTTAATTATCCCTATTAGCTAATTGCATCAGCAGTAAATAGATGATTAGAAAAACATCTGTCTGATATATACAAGACAGAGAAATAGCTGTATAATCTGTAGCAATGCTCACGTATGCATAGATTATTGATACTTACTGTAAGAATCTACATGCTGCCTCCACACCTCAGCAGCCCTCCCTCAATATTCCTCTACATCCCTCCAAGGCAGATCATCATAGTGGTGACAAACCTAGAATCAACAAACAAAGTATTAGTTTAAGAGTGTGCACGCACAACAAAGTATTAGTTTAAGGGTGTGTCCACTTATGCAACCAGAGTATTGTAAGTTTTTTATTTTTATATTTTTCCCTAGCAGATTTGTTTTTCAATTGAATTCTGCAGGTTATAGGTCACATTAAATGTGGGAAAAGTATTGAAATGCTTTATTTTGGTCTCATTTTTTATATCACAAAAACCTGCCATTTTAACAGGGGTGTGTAAACTTTTTATATCCACTGTAGGTAAATCAATATAATAATTAATTGCCCTTTTTCTGTGGTGACAAACCTATATTAAAATATCTAATTACCATGTTGACATAAATGCAGACTACTAACTGTTAAAATTAATTATGCAGTACAGCAGAGCATTGCTGTTAGATAGCCTTATTTCATGCTGAAAGACAGACAACCTGATTATTATGGATTTTTCTGTTTCTGTAACAACAAAGTTATCATTTAACAAAAAAAATCTGAGAATATAATTTGTCCACAAAACATTTACTGATACCCTTGGAGTGATGATGTGAGGTAGTGTCAGCTATGCCAGGAAGAATAGGGTAGTGGATATGTAATATATGCCAGCATAGCAAGCTGTAATTTAGTAAAGCACTACATCTCGTTTGTATATCAAACTAATTTGTACAGGTGTTTGTGTTGAAAATGTATTTGTAAAGTTGCTTTTGTTAAAAAAATAATATACCAACAGTGAGTCCTGCTGGACAGAAAAAATAATATACCTGAATGTCAGACTGTATTGTAAGTGTTGAAATGAATATATTGCAACAGAGGATACTGGAACAAAAGAGGTTAAGCTCAGTCCAGCTTACCTTAGGAACAATAGTTTGAAATTAATTTACTTGGTTTAAGCCACAAAGATTGCATCTCACGGGGTTCACCTAGATTGGGAGGGTGGAAAAAGAAGCATGCAAGTAGGTGTGTTTGAGGATATCTCTGCAGATGTCTTAAGTGGGAATGATTTTGATAATCCAGTACCTAGTGTACATGCAGTTACACTCAATCAGGCTTGGAGACAGGCATGTGAGTCTGAAAGCCTGGGGGAGAGCCACACAGACCCCAAACCTGAAGCCAGGACTGATGATATGGCTATTTCAGGGGAGAGATCTACCCCATAGTAGCAAGCTTGAAGGTGAAGCACAGCTGTTGATAGGTACTGATGTTCCCTTGGACAGACTGACTGCAAGGGCAGAGGTGAGTAGTAGTACCCAGGCTGACAGTGAGACACAGCTGTCAGAGGATACCAGACTACCTGTAGAAGGGGACCTGGGAAGGGTCACAATGGTGGAGTTGAGACAGGCTCAGCTCTCGGACCCTACGTTATGAGGATTGAGGGAGGTAGCTAAGGAGGCACCTGATTCTCAAGAAAAAGGAGAGTCTGCATACTGGAACAAAGCATTGCTGTATAGAGAGTGAACCCCTTAGGGAGAGCTAGAAGGTGAGGTAATACAGAAGTTGGTAGTGCCCAGAGCCTACCATCTGGAGCTTCAAGACATAGCCCATGACATTCATTTTGCAGGTCATATGAGCATAAAGCATACCAAGAGATGTATTATGCAGAACTTTTATTGGCCTGGGATTACAAGGGATGTAATGGCATACTGTAAGACCTATGAGCAGTGCCACAAAGTAGGCAAGGCAGGAGACAAAGTCAAAGCTCCTTTGATGCTTTGCCTGTTATTGAGGAGCCATTTCAGAGGGTAGCTATGGATACTGTGGGACCTCTGAGCACCCCAATTTCCACAGGGAAGAAGTATATCCTGTTGGTAGTAGATTATGCTACTAGATACCCTGAGTCGGTGACTCTGTCCTCCATCGAGGCAGAGAAGGTGGCAAATGCTTTTTTAGAGATTTTTGAAGGGTAGGTTTCCTAAGAGAAATATTGACTGACAGAGGTGCCAATTCCATGTCAGACCTGCTGGGTTATCTGTGGGAGCACTGTGGGGTGAAGCATCTAAAGATCACCCCATACCACCCCCACACTAATGGGTTTATGGAGAGGTTAAACTCTACAGTAAAGACTATGCTAATGGCATTTGCAAAGCAGTGTAAGAGAGAGCGTGACAAATATTTCCCCCTTCTTCTGTTTGCATAAGGAAAGGTACCCCAGAAATCCATGTTTTTCTCTCTTTGAGTTACTGTATGGTCATAGGGTGAGGAGGCCCTTGAATTTGATTCATGATGAGTGGGAGGTTGAGTGTGAATCCCACAAGGAATCTGTTGTGGCATATGTCCTAAGTCTCAGGCCAAGGCTTGAGGAGCTTATGGGCTTATGGGCTTGGCCCAGGAGAACCTGGCAGGAGTCCAACAGCAGAATAAAGGTCTGGTATGTCAGGAATTCTGAAGCCCAAGAGTATGCTGTGGGATATCAGGTTATGGTGCTCATTTCTGTCAGACACAATAAGCTGCAGTTACTCTTCAAAGTGGCATGCAGAGTCAGTGATGTTAACTACATGCTAGAACTGCTAGGCAGGAGGCAGGGGTACAAACTGTACCATGTTAACATGAAGCTTTACTATGATAGGGAGGCCCTTGTGCTAAGTATTTGCAGTGGGTGGCAGGAGGAGTTTGATAAGGATCTATGGCGACACTGAGCCAGATAGTAAAATGCCAATTTGTTAAGGTGGAGCCTAGGGTTGCAGGCATATGACATGACAGTGCAGCACCATAGTGGGGTCAGCAATGCCAATGCAGATGGGTTCTCAAGACAGGGTATGGCTTAATGAACTGCTAGACTGACTCTTTACTCTCAAGTCATGTTTCTTCATGGTCACTTGAAACTAGCTTGAGTCTTCATGGAGAGAGAGATGTGATGATGTGAGGTAGTGCCAGCTATGCCAAGAGGAGTAGGGCAGTGGAGGTGTAACATATGCCAGCATAGTGAGCTGAGTTTTGTAAAGAATTATATATTATTTGTATTTCAAACTTTGTACATGTGTTTGTGTTGAAAATGTACTTGTAAAGTTGCTTGTGTTGAAAAAATTACCAACAGTGAGTCCTGTTGGGAAGAAAGGAAATACACCTGTATGTCAGACTGTATTGTAACTGTTGAACTGAATATATTGCAACAGAGGATACTGGAAGAGAAGAGGTTAAGCTCAGCCCAGCTTATGTTAGGAAAATAGTTTAAATTTAAATTATTTGGTATGAGACATAAAGATTGCATCTCAAAGGTTTGAATGCCGCCAGAGATGCAACATGTGTGAAAATAAGGATTATGAATCCTGCTGTATTGTCCTTGTGGAGAACTAATTTAACTAATTGTTACCCTGGAAGGGTGGAAGTGCTCAAATGGTTTTATAGCTTCCAGATGCTGTGCCACATCTTAGCAAACTCTATGTGTGTGCATTGTGACACATATATGCAAGATCCTGGCTTAGCTTCTAGTAAAGGGGGTAGTGTGGGAACCACAGAGTCGGGGGAAAAGATATGATGTCATTCTGTAATACAGCAGTGAAATGGTGCTTTAATACTAGATGAGGCAGAAGTCTCAGGGCTCTCTGTTTTTGGGAAACTGACAACAAAGACCACTCACCCACTTCAACTTGCTTTGCTCTATTAAGTAAGTAGGAAACTGTAATTCTTTAGCTCAGTAAGAAAAATATAGTGAAAGTAGTTAAGTATTGTTTTGCTGTATCTGTGTGAATCTTTCCATCAGTGTTATTTTTAATATTTCCTTTGATTGAATCTCTGGTGTTTATTGTAAATAGATATTCAGTATTTTTCATGTTTTCTATTTTATTATTGTTTTTATTAAAAATATCTATACCTTTCATTGTGACTAGTTTTTTAGAAAATAGTTTAATCTTTGAGAAAATTGCATTTGTTTGGTAGCACTGTAGGCTTCATGCTCCTGAAAGTCTTGCTGCTTGGTCAGCATTTCCATTGGTATTAGTATTAATTTCACTCGGTATAATTGGATACCCTGTTAACAGCCTTAGAGTAGCTGGCTGGTGGCAGTGGAACTACCTTATAGCCTGGGCAGAGGTAGTAGAGTGGGTAATCTGCGCCAGCCTTTCCCAGGTGTGTGTGTGTGTGTGTGTGTGTGCGTGTGCATGTGCACGCGCGCACATGTGTGTGTGTGTGTGTGTGTGTGTGTGTGTGTGTGTGTGTGTGTGTGAAAATCAAATCTCAAAGAGTGTGCATGTCAGCTACTTGGAAGTAGTGGATTCTTATTCAGGGCCTGGAGAGAGAGAAAGAGTCCAAACCTAGGACTGAAGTTTGTTCCCTGTGTGGTATTAAGGGAAATTGTGCTTGGTGCAAAGAGCTGCATCTGAAAATACTGTGTGCATCCATTTTTGTTCTAAGTGAACCTCCCCCACCAGTGTCAATGGTGAGGACTGACACTCCTTGATTACTGGCCCAAGGAAATTTCATTGCAAAGCAGTTTCATACAGAACTGTAGCTCATTTCTAAGCTTCCTGATGTACTAAAGAAGGTGTCATATTTATCTTATGATTTAGCAGTAACCATAAGTTCAGAGTACTGAAAGCAATGAGTATACTTGGAAACAGCAGGGTACAGGGGTTATTGATGAGTTGGGATAACAATGAAAGTATTGTATGTACTCCAAAACAGTTGTATACACTGCCTGAGATTATTGATGACATGCTGTGCCAAGTAAAATACCAGGTTTACTCAGAAACTGTAGGGTGTCTCTTCCTTGAAATACAGATTGGACCGAGTGCTAAGGAAAGTATTGAGTTTTCACAGAAACAGTAGGTCATCCATTCTTTGGATTACAGACTGGATGGTGTTCTAAGGAAGGTAAATATCAAGCCTACTCAGAAACAAAAGATCATCACTTCCTAGCATTACTGACTGAATGGAGCTCTAATAAAAGTATGATATATACACAGCAATAGTATAGTATCACTTCCTTGCATCACTGCACCTAAATTACTGCAGGTGATAAGGGATCCTCCAATATATTTCTTTCAGATTAAACTGCATACAAGCAAAATGCATGCAAGAATTAGAATTTGGGTAGAAGTGATCATAGAAGAAAAAACTGGTAAAATAAAATACACTTAAATCTGTTAAGCATTACTTTTACAATGGACACCCCCAACATCTTTACAAAGACACTTAAAATATACTAAATCCAGTGCTGCAGTGACTTGGCTGTACTTTATGGTATATTTTGCCATTCCATTCCTTGTCCTATTCCCATAACTTCACTGTATACACCAAAACTACAGTCAGTTTTAGGAAACCAAACTCAGACTTAATAGGTTCACAGGAGTTTACTAAGCTAATGGCCCTAGGGTCCTGACAAGTTTGCAAAGTTTAACCCTTGTTCCCTTAAGGGTCTAGAGATCTGGTCTATGTTATAAGTAGATCTAAATTAGCACCAGCTTCCCCTATCCGAGAGGGATACAGGTGAAACCCCTGGGGTGAGTTTGCGGTTTCCCATCCAATCATCCAAGTTAAGCTTAAAAGAGTTAATGAGGGGCTCTGTTTAACCTGTATTGCAAGTTTATTACAGAGGAGAGGCAACCTCTGGGAGACATATCTGTCTCTCCAGTAAGTCCTTTTGATGTCACATGCTAGGTCCTTAGACTGATTGAATCATGTACCATTTGACTTACAAATATGCAGCATTTCCATTAAGGCAGGATCAGTTCAGAGGCTGCTCTGTGTGCATTGCACAGGTCACCTCTGAGTAGTCTATATGATGCAGAGTATAGTGACAGTGATTTCAGTCTGTCCACATAAGATATGTGCCAAGACACCAGAACACATACAACCTGAAGAAAAGTGGTAGTGCAAGGACCTCTGACTACTTTTCTTATATATACTAAACAGGAAACTGAAAAAAAGTGAAAATTGCTAAAGGATTCTCTTTGGCTTTACACCTTAAACTGAGACCATGTTATTAGATAAAGGCATATGCAAGTTTTGGACTAGTGAGAATTAAAGTTCACTACCTGGAATATAGTTTCTCAGTCCTTCTTTTCAATAATGAAATACAGACTTCTTCACATGCAAACCCTGATCTTCAAAAATTAATAACAGTTTATATGGTTACTGATAACACGAATTAAGAAAAGCAATATGTAACTGATAACACAAATTGTGGGAAATGAATTTGTAGTGTTCGACATATAAGGAATCTCTAATACATTTAATGACAGTAGTTCATTATATTTATTTTGTCAAGACCCACAGTGACCGACCTTCTATATAAGTGCACTTAAGCCTCTAAAATGAACTTTTAGGTCCAAAAAAGAGACAGCAAGCAGCAATACACCATTTTCAAGGAATTCTGCTTTAATAGCTCTATTTATGGCATTCAATGGATTATATCATTTCCAGTTCTATATAAAGAATAGTATTATGTAAAATAATACATTAAGAAAAATGCAACACTCTCAAGTCATAACACAGCTGACTGCATTGTTTCAGATAGTTTTATTTGACGTTTTTTGCAAAAACTATAATTTCATGAGTAACAGCATTAATGAAGCTGCTGTAAAAGCTTGCTTTTGTAAATTGAGATAGAATTAAACTACTGAATAAAGTCATTTTTGAAAGCACAGCACTTTAATGCAAAAATGAAGAGGGAAATTGAGCTGCCAAGAAATGCAACAACAATGGAAAATACAAAATAGAATTTCAGAGTAGGCTGGGATGTGAAGATATAAAAAGTGGTTAGCTAAAACGGAATCTAATGTATCACACACTGCTTTGTGAGCTGCAAAAAATATCATTACAGAGGAAACTGTTCCTTTAGCTATATCACAGTTGCAGTCATCCAAAGTATGCAGCTAAGGCAATTTTGAAGAAAAGGCAATAATGCTTGATTTGAGTGTGACATCGAAATAAATTAAACATAAGGTGGCAGTTCAAATTAACAAGGTTGGAGAAACAAATTAGGCATTAAAATGAACCCAACCACACATGCAAAGTCAAGGAAGGATGTGTATAATACTGCTGTGAAGAAAAAATATGGCAGAATAACAGGAAGAACTTTAAAATACTAAATGTGCATTAAAGGAAAAACAGCTGCCCAGGACAAGCAAGGAAATCTTATGCTCAGAGCAAATGGAACAATGAGGTAAGTGTCAAATTGTTTGTCGGTCAGGTGCATTGCTTTGGAAGTGTGCTCAGTCTACGAGATATAAAGCATTCTTCAGATATTAGATACTCTGTCTAGCAAAAAACATAAGATTTTGAGATTGTTAACTCTTTCACACCACCATTTCTATTTGTTTTTCACATATATTTATTTCTTGTTTGTAGTAAGAGACTTTCATGATGGTTTTATAGAGTAGGTTTATATATATATATATATATATATATATATATATATATATATATATATATATAATTTGTTTTTTCTTTTTTTATATATTTGGTCAATCATCTCTCTTACGTAATAGGTGGAACTGAAGTGTCACCCTAAAGGCGTCCTTCTAAATTAAGACCAATATGCTGCCTTGCAAAACTATTACTATTCCAACTGTTGATGCCTTGACACCTGATGTTAATACTATGTCTAGCAGCAGTATTTCAGAATGAAAACACGTATAATAGAATGATGCAATGTGTCACTAGCTGCATGTTTGACAGTGTAACACAGTGCAAAGACACTTTTTAATGAGAAATAAAGGTGATGTACAATTATATGCACTTTAACTTTATATGTGACTTCTTAATATATGTGTTCTGTTTACATTTGTATTGGTTAGCATATCTCTGTTTTTTTAAATTCTATTGTAGGCTTTAATAATATGTCCATAACTCAGGATTTGAGAAAGATTCTGCAAAGCAACATGATAACTTTTATTTCAGCTTAATATGTTTCAGATATTCAATTTCTGTAAGGCATCACATCAATGAAATGAGCAACACATATGGCTTATTTTACAATAAGGAGTTTTATTTATATTATTAAATATATTAATTGGATTGCATATAGTTTGACTGTAATGTGATTGGAATAAAAATAAACTTATCTATTTTTCCTACTCAAATACGGTTTGAGAAAGTCAACAGCTCTGCACTTGTAACTATTATTAATTGACTATGGCAGCTATTCAGCGAAGTAATGACACAAAGCATGAAAAATATGAGTCACACATCTTTATTATGAATGATGGGAGATGTTTTGAATTATTTATCACTTTCATACTATTGACTTATTTGAGATCATCTCCTGGATGGAATACCAGATATTGTAATATCAGTTGTTAGCTGTTAATTAAATGAGACCTTTAGTGAACTGTCTTGTCTTTTAGCCCTAATACAGTACACATCTATTATTAATCTTAGATGACAGAATTAAGGAGAAGTCAAGTTATCTACAAGAGCTGTATATGCCCAGTATTCAAAGACCGTAACATCCAAACAGAATTCCTTATAAGCAATTCAGATTGCCTTTACTTCTACACACTCTGCACTTATTACAACTTTTGTTACATTGTATAATGGATTAAAAAATACTGAAACATTACTTATTACCTTATGTCCCTAACTACAACAACTATTACATGTGGACAATCAAACTACAGTAAGTGTGATCAGGGTGCCATCAAGAATATGATGTTACTACATAAGTGTTCAGACCTTCCAGCCTTTCAAACCCATTACTTCTCCTAATGAAATGTCATTGTGACAGAGACAAGAGTATCCAGGCACCCATAACACAATGTTTTTCGGAGACTCTACTTAGCATACACTGCATAGTCTTCTTCTGACGCAAGTAGTATCAAACACCTGTGTTAGTTAATTCGTTAGTTAGTTAAGATTGTTAGTTAGTTAGTTACAGGCTTCTCCTTAAGCCTTCTCTCAGAAACAGAGTTAAGAGTCATTATCTCATGTCTTAAGATTTTGAGATTTTTGTCACTGTGCAGCTCCTAAGAGAATTCCATTGAGCCAAGCACATTCAGTCTGTTGCCATATAAATGCTCTGTAGATGGAATGGAATTAACAATATTTTATGTAGCAAGTGGAAAGTGTTGCTGGGTCATCCTGTAGTGGCACACAAAGTGGAAATATAGTTAACTTCAGTAGAAATGAAGGTATGTTAAAATGTTTATTGCAAGTAGACACTGAAGTCAATAGATGCCACTACAAAGGAAGCTAGTATCTATACATGTGCTTTATAGAAATGGTTCCACTTTGTTACTGTTGGTCCAGTCTTAATCTTGATTCAGTTGGGAACAGTTATAGGCATCAAAAATGGATTTACTTGCAGCAGTACTAGATTATCGTGCTACCTATAGTTCAGGTAATGCATTCTATCCCAGTATAACTAACAGAAAGATAATACTTTGAGGACGTAGTATTTTTTAATTTGCTTAGGCCTCTACAGAAACTGTGCTGGGTCTCTAGAGGAAACTATGTTCACAATATGTAAAGAACTGGGATAGATGAATCTGGTCATAGACAATCTAGGCATTTAGTGAATTTGTGAAGTTTATAATATTTTAAAGTATCTTTCTTTGTCCATATGCTAGTATGAGAATATATCCTAAAATGTATAGCAGATCAAGTCATAGTAGATGCGCTTTGAGCAATACTTGCAATCAAAGTATATTTTCAATGCGAGATTAAAATTAGTGGGTCTATATTATGTAATCGAAAAGTGAATTTGCCAAACTACATCTACATCATAAATGCTGTTCAGCGAATTCGCTCTTGTGGGGGACCTGCTAAGCTCCGAGATTGCATCACAGTGAGGAAAGGGCAAATTTTCCAATCTTCACTGTACTGCAACTGCACCATCAACAGTTCGCTGAACTGCATTTCCAATGTAGATGCAGTTCGGTGAACTCACTTTTCGATAACATAATATAAACCCAAAATTAGCTACACAACTGTCTGTTACAGCTGGTGTTTTTGTAATTGGTATCATTCTTTTACATACTCTCTAGGTCCACTGTCACTAAACATTTGTGAATTGTATTCACAGACTTTTTTTCACTATTGCCACTTACTAAATGAACTGATAGATGTTAATGTAGTTGTCTGATATTATGACAATCTTCTGATGAAGCCCATTTGGCTAGCTGAAACTCCAAATGCATCTAATTTGATTGAGGCTATCTATATGTCTAAATCCTTCTTTTTTAAAGCAGTTCATCTCCAAAATCCATTTTAAATTGTAACAAAGCACCACTAAGCCAATCATGTGCACTTCTGTCTTCTTTTAAGCTCCTACCACACTTAATAGTGCATACACATGCTTAATATATGTATTCATTTCATAAATGAGTCAGTACTAACCATTTCTATGTCAATACATGCTATATGAAATATATGAAATATATTACATTCATTTGATTTTTGTCATATTTTTTTAAATTCTAATATCTATTTTAATATTTTTTTCATCATTTGACCGTGTGAATGAACCAGACTTTCTTGAACACTTTTTAACCATGACCTGAATAACAAGGTCAAAGGTAATTGAAAACATATAGGTTTAGAGGGATATCTTTGATCCTTTTCAACCATGAGCTAAACCATAAGGGCAAGGGTAAATACATAGTGTGTATAAGCAGTGTTGAGCATCTATCACTATGTTTTTGGGAGGTAGTAGAAAACCAGAGTATTCAGAGAAAATCCAAGCAAAGAATATAGAAACTAAACAGAAAGAGTGACCAGATTTCCTGAAAGAATCTAAGACACTGGGGCCAAAAAGCAGAAACCATAAGCACTGAACCACTATTGTACCCTTGGTTTATAACAAGTGACATGGCATTTTCTTTATCTGGTTTGGCAAAATGCATTGGGAAAGGAACAATTTCTTCAAATGTATATACTGAAATTTGCATGCGATTTCATTCAACACCATGTGTGTTATCAAATACAGGAAAGAGGGCTGGAAAAACAAGTACAGTTAGACTAGGCAGAGGATCAACTACTAATCTATCACCGTGAGAATTATCACACATTTATTTTTGTACATGAACCTTACTAAACCACCAATGTTCAGAATCCTAAAGACAATAATGTTGAGCTCAAAAATTTCACCACAGAATAAAAATATGTTTTTATAAGGAGACCATACACTTGATTACACCTTTGGTTTAAGTATCACTGCAGACCTCAAATCCAAACAGCTCAAATGCCTTATGACATTATAATATGCCAAGTTTACGATCATACATGGTGTAAATCCTTTACAGAATGAAATTAAATTGTGATTCATCGGACAGTATTTATGGAATCATTGTTGCTTGCAAATAATATTTGAGATGTGCTGCCATCCAGTGGTAAGGGCAATTCCTTCAATTGCCCCAGGCTAAGTAGAGCTATTACCATAGTAGCAGTAGCAGCTTTTCAGTATACATGTACCTGTGTATGTTTTTTTTTAAATTTTAATGACCTTATAAGTCTGCATTGAAATCTCAGATGTATTAAATAGAAAAGGTACCCTAATCCTCCTTATTTTTCCCACCACATTGGCATGATTAGCTCATTGGATATGGTTACTCACAGGTCCATATTAAGTTATGATGTAGCTGGTTTTCCATCTAATTTTACTGTCTGCAATTACACATTTGCATGGATCTAATGTGTTCAAATGATCTTTTGCAATGGAGACCTTAAGTTAGCTTAATGTTGACAAGTTCTGTTACTTTTCCAGGTTCTTTCACATATGTTTTTGCAGTACCCTCACTTATGAACTATGTATTTGTATTTTTTCATGGTATGGCATGTTAAACATATATATATATTTTTTCTTTACAAATTGTTGATAAAAACAGCAAACAGTACCACACATCATAATAAACTCTTCAGTACATATTTTATATTTCCCCTTTTAGTGGACTGGACACTTTCTTATTACCCATTGTGTGATGCTTTCCTTTAACATCCTTTACTATCCATTTATCATCAATGTGCTGATGTCACTTATTTGCTAATTTTTGAATGTATATTAGCTGCTGCCGTCTTTTTCAAAAATTTAAACAAGCCAAACTTTCTGATCCATTATCTGCAAATTCAATTATGTAAAGAAAGTGTCTCTAGAAATTCATCAGTACTGTGTTTGAATATTCATATAGTTTTTGTGATATTTTCTTTTCACCTTCTGTATTTGGTTGAAGTATATGAGGCACACCTTTTTTTTTTAGTATGGCACACTCTTCGCAATGATGACAGGATCCAAATCAGACATATATTGCAGAATTGCGGGTTTGATTAATATTAGCTCTCCCCTGAGAATGCAGTGTATTTACTTTTCAAATTATTTTAATAGTGACGGTAGAACTTTAGAAAATAATAGACAATGGGAAAACTGTACATCAGTACCCTGATTGCAGAATGAGCATTCTCCAGCAGGATATTAATGTACAAATAATGGCCACTGAAAGAATGAGTCCACTGCTTCATGGTAACATATCAAGCTGCCGTCGAGCTTGGACTGAGGAAACGGAACAGCCGCCATTATTTTACATTCGCTAAGCAGCTCTTTTGCTGTTTAGCAAGTGTAAAATATAAAAAAGAAGACAAAAAAAAAAAAAAGGTAGGTGTGTGTTTGTGCATGTTTGAGTGTGTGTGTTTATGACAGTGTTTGAATGTATATGGGCATGTCAGTGAAAGTGAGAGCAAGAGAGCCATTATTTTACAGTGGCTAAGGAGCACTTTTGCTGTTTGTGTAAAATAAAAAAAATAAAGCATGTGGGTGAGAGTGTGTGCGTGTATGACAGTAAGAGAGAGAGGGCAATCAATCAAGAGAAACAGATGAGTGTTTATGTTTCTGTCTACATGTGTGCATGCATGAAAGCAGAGAGACTGTGTGTGTGTGTGTGTGTGTGTGTGTGTGTGTGTGTGTGTGTGTGTGTGTGTGTGTGTGTGTGTGTGTGAAAGAGATCGAGAGAGTGAGAGAGAAAGCAATCGTGATGTGACTGAATGCATGTATGAAAGCAGAAGAGACTGCGTGAGAGAGTGATCGAAAATGTGTGTATGAAAGAAGAGGACACCGTGTCTGTATATGTATATGTATGTGTGTGAAAGCAGAAGAGACTGTGTACTTGTGTATGGGAGAGAGAGTATGGCCTCTATGTAAAATTGTTGTGTTTTACTTGCTTATTATTTTTTTAAGCACTATTATTATTTTTTTTATATATGTTTAATTTAAAATGCTTCCTCTAACACCATTAACATAGAGTACAGCAAGTATGAAACACTAGGTGGAGGAACTATTTTATATCAAAAATATATAAAAAAATAGTACTTAAAGCATAAGTAAGTAAAACACAACAATTTTACAGAAACTCCATTGTCTAAGTGCAATAATGCCCTCCAGGGTATGTATTAATGTGTAACGAATGCCTTTCCAGGGGTGTAGAGTCCCTCTGCCACAACACCCCTGGGTGGGCATTAATTATACAGTGACATACACCCTGTTGGGCATTATTGCTTGCTTAATATTTTAAAGCTGTATGTGCCAGCAGAACAATTTAGGTACAGTTTTACTAAGCGATTCTGATGGCCTCATTCAAAGTTTAATTTAATGTAATTTAATTTAATTTAAATTAATTTAATTCAGTTTAGTTATTTTAATTCTTAACTAGGTAAATAAACTTGTCCTCAGACCCTTTGCAGCCATAACCATGACTGTAAGGCTTAGGGTAAATATAACATATATTGGGGCAGTTTAGTATATCTTGGTGATCAGTATATTTGGAGGCAGGAGGAAAGTGGAATACGTGGTAAAAGCACATATAGACACCGAAAGAGCATGCTAAGTTCCATACAGACAGCAATCATGGTGAACCAAGGGTGTGCTAGGCAGATATCAGACCACTAATTCACTTTACTTGCAAAAGCTGCAATTCTTTTGAACCTGGTATATCTGAAAAGGAGTAAATGCTGATGGAATAAAATTACAAGATATTTGTTAACAAGATAAATATATTTATTTCTGTGCTCCCTATAAATTGTCAGTATTCTGAAACATCACATTCCATTATAAGCAGTAAACACTGAGAATAAAAGGGCTCATTTAAGTGAAATACTTCAAGCTGTATCAATGTATTTAAGGCAGCGGCAGCACACTATATGGATAAGAGCATCAGCTTGTGAAATCAGTGACTCAGAGGATCTCCATTTGAAACCTATGAGAAACTTTTATAATTGTGTGAAAAGTGTCATGAAGAAAATTTCTGAAATGAAAGAATATAAATGACCCAAACTGTTCTGTACACAGACATCGGAAAGGAATGAGCATAACAGACCCAGATGACCGATAATGGAAAATAAGTCCTGTGAGAAAGAGAATTTCACATATTCTTGCAGACAGAGATAAACAGTAAGCCAACCATCTCTGCTCCCTGTTACCTACCATCTAAAATTAACTCATTTAAAAGAGCTGTTGTGGTTTTAGTCATATTATAACACAGACCACCATGTTGGACTATTCAATCTCATTTTTAAAACATAGCATTAAACTGGTAAGACTACACTTTAATTAGACTACAAAGAAAATATCAGTGACATAATAAAATAAATTATGTCTGAAACTGCTTTTTATAGATGTTTGTAGAAGTTCATATAGGGCTATTACAGTTCTGTTTTGATTAAAAACTGCTTCCATTTCTGCTTTCTTGATTAGCTGGTGCCAGATGATATATTACAGAAATCATGTTAATATTATCAGATGCTATACCAGGATGGTCTGATGCTTTAGACAGAAAGATCTGAGATGTGATAAGAAACACCTATAGTTTACAAATAGCCTAAATATAGATTTTCAGTCTAGCAGGGACAAGGTGTTTCTTGGGTCAGCTGTCCATTTATTGCTGCAGATATTGTTTCAAAGCTATAACTGTACCATTGCCACTTAGTGGTCACTTAGACTATTGCAGCCCAATGGTGTCAATAAATGCTGCCTAGGGAATACAAACACTTGGGAGTCATGCATATGTGTGAGTGACATATCTATTGGACCATCCTTGATATTGCTTCATAGTTTTGTCCTGCCTCTTATAGGATTTTTGATTTTCTGGCAAATCATTACCAGTGCATAGCAGTTAGCAAACAGGATTAAGGCTTTGACCTGTTAATGAGATGCTTCCTGTAACAAAAACTTACCGGTCTATATTTAGTCACGATGACGGGTTTGATTCCTTCTATCTTAGTTTACATTGTTTATGGCTTTGAAGAAGTCACTTAACTAAGCAGGGCTCCTGGGTTACCCCTCAAAAGCATGACTTGTGTATTGTGGGCTTACCTCATTAAAAAATGCATAAAAATGAATTACAGTCAGTCATTAATACCAAACATTAGAATTATATACTGCGTATTGTTCAGAAAATTCATTTTTGTTGCAAAAACTGTTGTTCTATTAACTTTCTAAATTAAATTAAAGGAATTTTTTAAAATTGTCCCTGATTTTAGACCTTTCTCCATCCATTATTTTTATGGTGTTTGGGGGTGGGGTTGGTGCCGGTGCATGCATGTGTGTGTGTGTGTGTGTGTGTGTGTGTGTGTGTGTGTGTGTGTGTGTGTGTGTGTGTGTGTGTGTGCAAGTATGCATTTGTGTGTGTGTGTGTGCGTGCATGCATTTGTGTGTATGTGTGTGTGTGTGTGTGTGTGTGTGTGTGTGTGTGTGTGTGTGTGTGTGAGTGTGTGAGTGTGTGTGTGTGTGTGTGTGTGTGTGTGTGTGTGTGTGTGTGTGTGTGTGTGTGTGTGTGTGTGTGTGTGTGTGTATGTTTGTATGAGTACAACCATGTACACGAGCTTCATCAAAACAAGTTGAAATTTTATTCAACAAATGAATAGTGTATATCTTAGAACATAATTTTTTTAATAGCATACAGTATTAAAACCTTTACAAATCACATGTTGTTATTTTATTATATATCTATGCTAGCACAGTAGAGACATCAAACTGTGAAAGGAAAATGCTTGCATGTCCCTCTAGCTGATGTTGCACCAAAACCTTCTGGTACATTTACTAACCCATTTTTCTCTTGCAAGACCCACTACTAAACATGTAGATATTTGTTTGGAGCAGCACAAGTAAGAGAGGAAAAGACAGCTGGCAGGGGTCAGAAGCTCCAAAGCAAGTGCTAGGGTAAATTTTATATGCAAATTAAAATAGAGCTGTCCGGGATTGCTATAATTTAAAGCACTCAAGTGGTTCTGACACCAATATGAGCATTCAGTACATATTTTATATCAGCAAAAAGAATTTCTAATGTTTCAAAAGTTCCCCTACCATAAAAAAACCTTTAATTTATATTTCATTATATTGTTGATAATAGAACATGCCTACATTGATTTGTCAGCTGCAAAGTCTTAGAATTATTTCTTCTCGTTGAAGTAACATACTTCTGTAGAAAATAGGTCAAGAAAGGGCATTACACATTTTATCAAACTATGATGCAGACCGAATTCATTAGCACGACTAAGCACAGCTACATTTCACTGGATACCCTCTGGGCCAGTACTTTATTGAAATGATGAGAAGCCTCATCGTGGATATAATCTTTATTTTGGCAGTTGGTCCTATCTTATTACCCTTTCTGGGTACAACCTAAGAAAAGCTGCATAATCTCCTGTTTCTGTAGGTGGCAGTCTCCTAAGTTTTTGGGTAACACTAAACCCCCATCCATCATGTTATAGCTAAGTTGTAGTAACATATGTGCATTTCCTTTTAGTAAATCCTGCACTGAAGACTTTAAGCATTAGGTGGTTATAGAGCACTTCACTGCCAAGATTCAATGTTATAAACGTGAACAACCTGTTGATAATTTTGTTCCTTTTGAGCCCAGATGTAAAATGTTGAGGTAACACATATTTTTTTCTGTTACATACTGTCTGACAGGATGTTAGTTCCAAGATGAAGTACTCTCCAAATTACTCTTGGTCCTAATAAGTAATGTCTTTCCTTTCATCATCCAGAGCACATTTGTTGCATCAGATAGATTAGATGCCTTAATTGTCCTACTGCCTGTGTTAATAAAATTACATAGTTCTTTGATATGCAATTTATTCTTGACTATGCTTACCTGCCCGTTTCTACTGCATTAGGAGCAGTTAATATTTACTAATACAGTGTGATGACCTGATGCCTGAGGAATAAATGGCCGTTAAAATAAAAAAAACTATGAATGAGCATGCTATATGTTCTATAGTAAAAATATGTTGATAACATATGCATGTTGCTGCTTTAAAGACAGCATTATGCTTAGATGTGGGTGTACAGTATGACTTTGGTGAGGGAAGAAATGTTTGTATTATTAGCAGTGGTAAGCCATGACGCAGGAACATCAGAATAATTAGATGTGACATCAATATTTATGACAAGCAGCTTAATGGAAACACAATGAAAGATTATAGCATTATTAACTACAATGCCCGCAACATATAATTATTTTACCACATAAATCAAATAAGGGGGGGGTGGGTCACTTAGAAGCTGAAAAGAATAAAAGTAAACTTTGTTATTCTGTGATCCCAGTCTGCAAAGCATGATGCACCATTATGGGTAGTTGAATACAATCTGCACTCATTTTAAATCTATGAGATTAATAAACTGTATGTATTGGGCATGCCAGATACTAGTCTAAGGAGATGGGAAGAACAGTATATGAACTGCTTATGTCAAAAGAGGGGTGCTATATTTAGTAAACAAAAGGAAAGAACTAAGGCAAATGATAAGATTATAGTTTTTCAGTAACAGGGCCTAGAAATATTTGACACCTTTGGTTAATAGTTAATGTGATGCACATTTTTATGTGTTATATTTTAGCATGAGAAAATATCATCATATTTAACTTTAAGAGAAAAGCTGAATGCATCTGATGACATATTTCAGGCCATAAATATTTCATTACTACTGGAGACATACAACAGGCTATAAATATTTCAATATTCAGGTATTCAGAGATGCAAAGTCTCTAGGGTTATTGATAAAACATACACAACTGAGGTTTGAGCTTAAGAAAGTTAAGCTGTACCACGACATTTAGAACTGCAATCATCTTACATGTTGCTCCATAAGATATTAAAATGTAAAACATGGATTCACCTTAGAAGTTACAAAGGTTGAAGTCCCAATTAAAATGTGAGGGACAGTAAGTCAGGTTATATCAAGAAAGTGCAGATTATGAATTGTACATAATAATAAAATATGCAGACAAAGAATATATAGATCAAACAAGTGTAAGTACATTTCAGAAATCTGTTTCCATATTCTAACATTACTGTTGAAAGGAAACTACTAGCTCTTTGTTTAAAAATTTTTTTTCTGACAGTTGTTCCCCAATGATTATATAAGCAGAAATTATAAGGAATACCTTTTTTTCTGCCAAAGATCAATTCACAATCTTTTGATTGATAGAATAAATATGACCATAGAATGTCTGCAGTTTCTTACTAGACTCATTTGTGGACTCCTTGCCTGAGTTTACAATAACACAAAACTCTACGCTGCTCTGAGCTCTAGAATGTAATAAATATTTTAGAAACTATGATGCTAAATAAGTCTGTTTGAACATTTATAATAATAAACAACAGAAACAGCCCTAGTCAGTATGTATTTATATTTATTTTATCATTTGCATTTATAAGCTTCCAGTTATGACATTTATTTACCTACGGTTGTCTCACTTGTTAGGCAGACTTGGGTATTCTGCACTTTCTATGTGCTGTTAAAATAAATTAAAAACATGTCTGTCTATTTTTGCCTTTGCTACTGCAGTTGTGTACCTGCTGAATTTCTTTTCAATGAACGTCATTAAACACTGCACATTTTTTATTTATTACATTAATAAATTAACTGACCTGATGATTAGAGACTCGTTTTTATATTGACACATTACAGGTAATTATGTAATGTTGCATTGTGTCACAAAATGTTGCATGAGAAGTAACACTTCCAGTATATTGTAACTGGTACTATCATAGATGTTGCCCTTTTACTTTTGTTTTTGCGGCACTTGGAAAATAAATTAAGGCGATTTTTCCTTTTTAGAGTTTAAGAGAACATGGAGTAAGAATGCATAGAAACTAAAGATTGCAGGCAAGTTTGCATCCTTCACAAACTGTTTTATACTGTTGTACAATCCACTCTGTGCTGCTAATTTAAAATGGATTTTTTGAAGATGTGGATAGCAATTAACTTCAATTAATCAAAATGTAATTAATTGTAGTAAATCCAAGATTGCAATTAATCCTGTGTAAATTAAATGATATATAATTAATCATAGTAAATCTAAAGTTACTTTAACTTGTAAGAAAACCAACCTGCAGTATTTTATTGTTACTGTACAAGTCTGTAAAGGTGAATGAAAATGCACTACCCAAATATATAGCTGGAAAAAAATAGCAAGGTGATTTATCTTGGCATGGCAGTGTGAACCTTAGCCCTAGCTGACTGTCACTGTTGAAGTGGCATCCTGACACCATTTGCAAATATTGGAAAAGGGGTTGTGGTTGCATGGATGGATGGATGGATGGCTGGATGGACGGACTTATCCTGGCTGCTTGCTCAGACCACATTCCTAAGATAGAGAACACTGTATTCATTTAACAGAATTTTCATTGACGATATTTGATTTCACTTGAACCCTTAGACTACTCATTTCAACAAGAGCTATACTCACTGTATGATACTGGTTAAATTAGGCATGGACAGCTATTGGGTTAATAATAAAGGAATTGAGAGTAAAGATTAGATTTTGCAACAGCAGAATTAAAAAAAAAGAGTTGTCATAGAAGGCCTAATAAAAAATAAAAATGAAGTTATCACTCTTTTAAATAAAACAAATGCTTATGTATGATGATTACACTTGTTGCAAGACAAAGTGCTTATCAGCATTACTCACGGACTAATGTTTTTAGGCAAATATGCGAGAAAACTGCAGGAAAGTGAAACAACTTGTTTCCAAAAGTCTTGTTATGCTTGTGTACAGTAAAGATAATCTATTACTCTTGGCACTGACAGTACTATATTGGAAGATACATATAAAGTGGCATAAAATAATATATTATAGACCACCAGTCCAGAAACTAAAGTAATGTTATTTAATAGAAAAAAATATAGATATAGAATATTCTTCAATATGCAGGTGAAGGAAAAGAAAAATACATAAAAAATACATTTTCTGTTAATTCACCCCCTCTCAAAACAAAATGTGATTATCTTATAGCATGATAAAAATATCTATCACTTCCAGTTGTAGCACTCCATTTTTATCTTCTCCTTTACATCATCTCTTTGTTTCCACTGAAGCCTGTAGGTTTTATTGCATTTGTAGCTGCTTCAACCAACAAAGGGATCATAAATGACATCTGAAGTCCAAGGCTTTCCCTATGCCCAAGTAGACAACATCCCTGGAACAAATTGTTCAAACCTCAACAAGTGGAACAAACATACTAGATCTGGTCCTCACTAACATGACAAACAGATGAACCACAACAACTGTCGGACCCTCATTAGTTAAATCTGACCACAAATCCATCTCCTTCAAACTGGCACTAACAACAGAAATCACAAAGGATGAAGTCAGACTAAAAAAAACTCACCAAGGCAAACTATACTCTCCTAGGCAAAGGTATGAACGCATTCCAAGCCCCACCCCCAGCTGGAAGTAGTAACTACACCAAAGCTTACACTAAACCCTGTTCAATCACTTGTATAAGTGTATAGACTCTGCTGTTCTAGAGACAATCAAAGCCGGAGACCCAAGAAAAAAAAGCAACCCTGTTGGACATCCAGCATCAACAAACTTTACAACAAATGTACAAAGTTGCTGTCTGAGAAAACTAAGGTGAGCCTCAAACAATGGAAAAGCACCCTCCTCAGCCTCAACAGGCACATAAGACAACAATTCAAATTCTCTAAGGGTAACTTTGAGGAAAACTTAGCAATCACAGCCAAAGATAATCATAAGGCCTTTTACAGCTGCATGCATACCTTAAAAGGTAGGACCCAAGCATGTCCCGAACTAGTGATTAATGGTATCACACACACTGTTCCCTCAGAGATAGCAAACCTGCTAGGGGACAGATTTGGCAGAAATTTCACTCCCTTATCCCCTCCAAACTTAACACAAACCTTGACTCCAACTTCTCTCCCCCACCCTATATATCCAACGAGTAGCTCATTAATGTCTTGTCTAAGGCAAAAAAAAAAAACACAGCCTCTATATGTCCAGGCAGCATCCAAGGGGGTCTTCTAAATAAACTAAAACATGAACTAGCATCACCATTAAGTACTCCATTCATTCACAGCATAACCACTGTCTTTTTTCCTGCAGAAAGGTATTCCTCACCACAAAGGTGACTTGGCAACAGACCCATGGAATTAAAGACCCATAAGTCTGACCAAACTCATCTGTAAAGTCATGGAATGTATCATCATGGACCTCATAAGTAAAAACATAGGTGACCTCCATACCATGGATCTGACCCGATTTGGCTTCATCAAGGGCAGCTTCTGCCTGTTAAATCTGGTGAATTTCTTTGAAAATGTGACAAGGCCATTGATGAGGGTAAATTCTGTGCACATAGCATACCTCAACTTGGCAAAGGCCTTTGACACAATCCCACACTCAGGCATTACTGATAAACTTAGCAAACTGAAAGTAAACCGATTTTTTATAAGATGGGTTGCCAACTGGCTCACAAACCAGTGGCATACTATCAAAGTGGGTGACTCCACATTAACCAGCAGACCTGTCACCACTGGGGTGCAGTAAAGGTCAGTGTTTGGCCCCCTGTTGTTCGGTATATACTTCTCAAAAGTTCAGATCAAAACTAAGGGGCTGTGGCTGACCAAGTTTGTGGATGACTGCAAACTGGGTGCAATTATTGAATCCCCAAATAATGTCTGTATACTTCAGGAGGGTCATACGCAAACAGACGACTCGTGTCTTTGTCATGGTCTTAAACTGAATGCAGAGAAATACATCATCATTCCCTTCTCTACAAACAATGTCCATAAACGCTATCAAATTTACAATACCCTATGTACCTATGAAGTGGTTAAAGATCTGGGATCACAAGTAAACTTTAACCTTAACTTTGACCACCATGTGTCTACTGTAGTAAGGAAGGCTTTCTATGCAGCACACTTGATTAGCAAAGACATCGCCTCTATGGCAAAGAGGTTATAACCCCTCTATACTTGTCATTAATCAGGCCCATAACTGAGTATAATGCCCCTTTTGGCATGTACCATATAAAGCACCTGCAGCAATTGGAAAGACCTCAAGGTTTCTAACTAAGAATATCAAGGCACTCCAGCACGTGCCTTACCCAGGCTCACTAAAGTCCCTGTAACTATAAACAGTATAGTATAGACTTCTTAGGGGAAACTTATGCCTGGCTTACAGAGCAGTATCTGACACAAACCTAAGGAATTGGCTGCACATCCATAAATCAAACGGAGCAAGATCTACCTATTCCAGGGACCTAAATATTGCCAGAAACTTAAACAGATGTGCCTGAGGGACCGATTTATCTCCCAGAGACTGCCATGTCTTTGGAATAGGCTGCCAATTCATGCACCTCTAAAACACTGTTCAAAAGGAATCAAGGGTGGATCAGGCACCATAAAATCGTACTGGGTATAGTGCCCACAGCCTTCCTGGACATGGGTAGCTACTAATAAATACAGTCCTGAGTATTGACTAGAGCATCTATGGTATTACATTAGGATGAAACAGCTAGGCTTGAAATGACCTCCGGGTCGATAGGCTAGTAACCTCCTATGATCCTATGATCCAATAGGACTCCTTCTTCCAACTCTTCTGTCATTCAGTCATAGAATTGCATGTTGCCATTGAGCACCTTCTTTGTAGTGAAGTCATGCTAGTTTGGGACTTGAATCTGGTTGTCCTTTAAAAAGGTCCTTCTCTCAGGATCCTTTAAATTATCCTCCAAGTAACTGACCGTATCCCAATTGTCTTGTATTCACCTGGACTGCTTGTTGCTTCCCATGAACAATGTGAGTACTATAGCTTCTTTCTGGTTTTCTTAAAATTCTGTAAAGGCAAAATCTCATCTATGAAAAGAGATACGTGAGTGGCTGTGCCAATGAACATGTTACTTTTTTGTATACTCTTACCAGTATCCCAAGAGGACTCTCTGCTTTGTCCTATTATAAGATGACCAGTTCCCTTTGTTATCTGACCATTGAATATCCAAAGACTGCAATGGATATCCTGAGAAAAGGGAAAAATCTAAGTGCAAATAGGGGAAATTGCATGTTTAGTTGTACTAACCTTAATAACAGTCTGCAAAGAATAAGTAGCAGAAGTGTGCAGAAGAGGGAGTTCTGGTTGGAAGACTAAGGTTTGATTCTGGTCCCCACAACTGAGAACAAGTTCTTGGCCTAGTTGCAAGGACCCTATGAAGTAACTGAATGACACAATAAAGTAAACTGAAACAAATGGAAGAAAAACCACACAAGAAGCTCAGAAGAAATGTAGTAAGCACTTTCGTTTACTAAAATAAGAAAACTTCTTCAGAAAATTTTACAAAATAAATAACTGCCCTTAAATACAATAATTTATCATGACATCATTCCTTAATGAAATACCAAGCCTCAATTTAAAGTGCCAAAACACTTTCACTAAAAGTAATCCACATTGTACATAAAACACATTCAAATTGCATTACAAAAACAAATATATATAAAAATATATAATTCTATGTAAGTAAAGCCTTTAATTTTAAAACACTCTTAATAGAAGCTACATAATGTAATCCTGGTGGAACCAAGGCATTTAGTTTCAACTGCCAAATAAGTTCCTTTTCTTCAAGTTTCAATTCCATTGGTCCTCTCCTGATGTTATCAGAAATTGTTTTGATGACCAAAAATTTAAATTCATGCTTTGGAAACAATAAAATATGCCTAGCCAATGCATTATTTACATTTCCTTTGTCAATAGCATACAAATGCTCATATATTCTATTCTTGAGGGGCCTTTCAGTTTTGCCCACGTAAAAAACATGGCACTTAGAACATGAGCCCAAGTAAATTACCCCCTAGTATTACAACTAAATTTATCATTAATGTGATGTTTAATACCATTAATTGTAAAAAAAGTGGTCACATTAATGTATTTGCACCAATGGCAGGCCTCACATTTGAACATCCCACAATGTGGGAGATGACATTTCAAGTTGTTACTCTCCAAAAGTGCTTTAAGGTTCCTCCCTTTTCAAAACACTACACAAGGTCCATCCCCTACATGCTTGTTGATCAAATGATCATCTAGTAAAAAATACCAGTTTTTAAATATAATAGATTTCAATAGGGCGGCATCAACTGAGAAAGTGGTTATAAAACTTAACCTTGCTACATCAACATTAAAAGGTCCAACTGGTTGTAAAGAATCAATGTCATCCATAAAGGGGTTAAACACTGATTCATTAGAAGTGATCTCTAAACCATTTAAACCATGGCGCTCCAAACTCATAATGCCATTACACTCTTTAATATTCAATATGGGTTTAAATAAACCACAAGATCTTTTAGTAGAGACCTCATCAATAAGGTCCTAAACTAATTTACTGGGGTACCCACGTTTAATGAACATGTCCTTCAATACACTGCATTTATCAGTAAATTCACTCTCCAAAGTTACCATCCTTGCAGCCCGAACCAGTTGGCCCTTAACAACCCCTCTCTTTTGATGGAAAGGGTGGCAACTGGAAAAGTGTAAAAATGCATTTGAATATGTTGGTTTCCTAAATATCTTTGAAGTAAACCCATTAAGTGGAGGACATTTAGCCAGTTCAACATCAAAGAAAGTAATACAATCAACCTGAAAATCCCATGTAAATTCAAAGAAATTCGTAAATTTGGTAATTTGTTCAACAAACGCTGCAGCAGAATTCTTATCACCCTTCCAAAGGATGAAAATGCCATCCAAATAATGGGTGTACCATGCGGCCTTTTCTTGAAAAACAGAATCCTTAAAAAGAAACTGCTTTTCCCAGTGTGCCATCACTGTGTTAGCAAAAGTGGCCCCACATGGAGACCGCATAGCTACACCCATTTTCTGTAAATAAAATTCTTTGTTACACAAAAAATAATTATTGTTCAATACTAGTTCCAACAAATAAATAATTAAATCAATTGTTTTACCATTCACCTGCTGTTCCAACAAAAAATACCTAACCCATTCACAACCAAGATCTGGTGGGATGGAAGTGTATAAATCACATACATCTATTGTTAAGAAGTTCCAATTCTCAGAAAAAGGAATACTGTTGATAACCCCTAGAAAAGCCCACGAGTCTTTACATATCTGTGCTTCATTTTTCAGGGCTTCCTTAAGCTTAGAATCAACAAATTTTGCACAACCATAGGTGATAGATTGCCTCCCATCAATGATGGGACGGAAGGGAGGTTTAGCCAAATTCTTATGGATTTTGGGTAGACCAGACAAGGTGGGTGTAATTGGGTAAGGAATAACAAGAAAGTTCAAAAGGTCAATATCTATACATCCCTCAATGAACAAATCATTATGAAGCCTTTAATACTCTGGTAAGTCCCATTAATTTCATTTAGGGACACCTTGACGTAGGCCTCATTAGTCAACAGTAACCTCATGTTGAGATAATAATCTTCATTATCCGTAAAAAGAGAGGGGTTGCTAAGGGCCAAATGGTTCGGGCCGCAAGGATGGTAACTTTGGAGAGTGAATTTATTGATGAATGCAGTGTATTGAAGGACATATTCATTAAACGTGGGTACCCCAGTAAATTAGTGGAGGACCTTATTGATGAGGTCTCTACAAAAGGTCTTGTGGTTTATTTAAACCCATATTGAATATTAAAGAGTGTAATGGCATTATGAGTTTGGGGCACACTTCCATCCCGCAAGATCTTGGTTGTGAATGGGTTAGGGATTTTTTGTTGGAACAGCAGGTGAATGGTAATACAATTGATTTAATTATTTATTTGTTGGAACTAGTATTGAACAATAATTATTTTTTGTTCAACAAAGAATTTTATTTACAGAAAACGGGTGTAGCCATAGGGTCTCCGTGTGGGGCCACTTTTGCTAATACAGTGATGGCCCACTGGGAAAAGCAGTTTCTTTTTAAGGATTCTGTTTTTCAAGAAAAGGCTGCATGGTACACACGTTATTTGGATGACATTTTCATCCTTTGGAAGGGTGATAAGAATTCTGCTGCAGCATTTGTTGAACAAATTACCAAATTTACGAATTTCCTTGAATTTACATGGGATTTTCAGGTTGATTGTATTACTTTCCTTGATGTTGAACTGGCTAAATGTCCTCCACTTAATGGGTTTACTTCAAAGATGTTTAGGAAACCAACATATTCAAATGCATTTTTACACTTCTCCAGTTGCCACCCTTTCCATCAAAAGAGAGGGGTTGTTAAGGGCCAACTGGTTTGGGCCGCAAGAATGGTAACTTTGGAGAGTGACTTTATTGATGAATGCAGTGTATTGAAGGACATGTTCATTAAACGTGGGAACCCCAGTAAATTAGTGGAGGACCTTATTGATGAGGTCTCTACTAAAAGGTCTCATGGTTTAGTTAAACCCATATTGAATATTAAAGAATGTAATGACATTATGAGTTTAGGGCACCATGGTTTAAATGGTTTAGAGATCACTTCTAATGAACCAATGTTTAACCCCTTTATTGATGACATTGATTCCTTACAACCAGTTGGACCTTCTAATGTTGATGTAGCAAGGTTAAGTTTTATAACCACTTTCTCAATTGATGCCCCCCTATTAAAATCTATTATATTTAAAAATTGGTATTTTTTACTAGATGATCATTTCATCAACAAGCATGTAGGGGACGGTCCTTGTGTAGTGTTTAGAAAAGGGAGGAACCTTAAAGCACTTTTGGAGAGTAACAACTTGAAATGCCATCCCCCACATTGTGGGATGTTCAAATGTGAGACCTGCCGTTGGTGCAAATACATTAATGTTACCACCTTTTTTACAATTAATGGTATTAAACATCACATTAATGATAAATTTAATTGTAACACTAGGGGGGTAGTTTACTTGGGCTCATGTTCTAAGTGCCCCATTTTTTACGTGGGCAAAACTGAAAGGCCCCTCAAGAATAGAATATATGAGCATTTGTATGCTATTGACAAAGGAAATGTAAATAATGCATTGGCTAGGCATATTTTATTGTTTCCGAAGCATGAATTTAAATTTTTGGTCATCGAAAAAATTCCTGATAACATCAGGGGAGGACCAATGGAATTGAAACTTGAGGAAAAGGAACTTATTTGGCAGTTGAAACTAAATGCCTTGGTTCTGCCAGGATTAAATGATGTTGCTTCTATTAAGAGTGTTTTAAAATTAAAGGTTTTACTTAGATAGAATTATATATTTTTATATATATTTGTTTTTGTAATGCAATTTGAAAGTGTTTTATGTACAATGTGGATTACCTTTCAGTGAAAGTGTTTTGGCACTTTAAATTGAGGCTTGGTATTTCATTAAGGAAATTATGTCATGATAAATTATTGTATTTAAGGGTATTTCTTTTGTAAAATTGTCTGAAGAAGTTTACTTATTTTAGTAAACGAAAGCACTTACTACATTTCTTCTGTGTTTCCCGTGTGGATTTTCTTCCATTTATTTCATTTTTTGGCAGTGTTGATTTTTTACAGAGACAATAAAGTAAACTATCGGCATTTTCCACCCACTATTGACGTTACTGGTATGTGATCTGAATACTTTGCTAACATCGTTCCTCTGCACTTCATTTATACCATCTGCTATAGTAAAGCAATCTTTCATTTCTTAACCCATATTCCTTAACATACATATATACTCTTTCTTGATCTAGTTTCAAACTCCAGTATTACATTACTGCCCTCGTTATCATAAAGACTTGTGTAATCCTGCCTGTTAACTTCCACAAGTTACAATTCAGATATCCTACCAGTGCTATGTTATATTTATAACTGTGTGCTTTTTGATTTTGTCAAACAATTTATTTCTTTCCACTGCATTTGTATATGCATATACTGCAATTATTTGTAATATTTGTCATCCTCTTCCTTTCATTACACTAAACACCTTCATGTCATATCTGACACATTAAGGTGCTTCTCTCTTAGAATTACTGCTGTCCCTGAACACACATCTTGTCCAAAAGACCAAACCACTTCCTTTCCCCATAACCTTTGAAAGTTTTCTCTTTTTACTTCCTCCACAATCTTTATATCTAACAGGGAAATAATTTCAGCTTCCTCACCTTTAAACTACTTACTCATACACTAGCAAATGCCTCTATTTGTTAGTTTGCCACATGTTCTACTCTGGATCCCACTACACAAATGCCTTCAAGACCTCCTTTCTCCTTTAGAAAGATCACCAAACAGAAGGTCTCTGAACTATTAAACAAACTGGACTGTAATTATATACATGACTTTCACTCTATATTTCCAAAGATGCTAAGAATAGGTTGTCAAATACTGTGTCAGCCTCTTGTCTTTATTTACAATTTCTCTATCTCACTGTTGCTAGTACAATTCCTAATAGCTTTAAACATTACCTCATTATCCCATTCCCAAATGTTTCATCAACATCCTCTGCTTCAGACATTAGACCAATTACTAACTTTGTTCAATTGCAAAAGTTACTAAAAAATATTTACAGCCAAATATTGGACTACGTCAGTAAATATGATATTTTGGTAGCATGGATTCCACCTTAGGTAAAGTAGAATCACTGCTTTACATGGAATCGCTCATCATATATAAGAGAATCTGGAAACCTGACTACTGACTTGTGCTATTTTCCTTTACATGAAATATGCATTTAAGACAGTGGATCACACTCTTTGTTATCCAGGAGGTAAAAGAATGTAGATTTTTCCAGTGAGGTTAATGCTTGGCTTACAAACTACTTTACTTGCAGAACATTAAAAGAAACAACACATTAAACAGAAACTGTCATGATAACCTCAGGACTCCCCCAGGGTTCGATATTTGGTCCTTATTTGTTCTCATTATTTTTGAATTCTCTGCCACGGAATCTTCCTTCACCATACCAGCATCCATTATTCAGTTCATATTGTCATTACAAATGTCAGCCCACGTGCAACTATCACTTACAACAGGACTTCATGCACTTGTGGAGCTGGATAACTTCTAATAAGCTAGTTATAAATAGCTCAAAAATGCAGGTAATATTGCTTGGATCCTCATACAATATAAAAATGCATCTGATATCATTAGCACTGACTCTGCTACCTATAAATATCCTGGAGACAGTTTAAAACATTCTTCTTCACTTAGCCCACACACCGAACCAACCATTTGCAAAGTAGTGGTACAGCTTAGAATTGCCTTCATAACTTCTAATCTTTTTACATAAGATACCAGAAGAGCAAACAGTCTTAATATTTTAATACCCAAGCTTCAATATGACATCCACCTCACTGCACTTCCCTCACTGCAGAATAATTCTGTACTACCGACAACATGAGACAAAATACTGAGTTTCAGTCATCTGTGCAGTAAAAATGAATATTACTGCATCACTCCAATCAAGTGATACACATAGATAGTACTGAAGTAGGTGCTTTGTAGCTGAAACCAGTTAATTGTTCTTTCTTTCTGTACCACTAGACTGGACTTGTGTTTTTAACTAGTAATTTCTCATTGAGTTTTGCTAGACTTGAGCTGTGTTCTGGAACTACTGAAAATAAAGAGGATTTGTTCGGTATGTTCTGTGATCAACTGTGTCATTTTGGAATGTATTTCTTTTGTAACTATTGCTGGATTGGTACATACCTGTACATTGCTTTTCCCTGTGCACGAAATCTACTGGAGGTATATCCAGCTATACATGTTTTGAGTTTCTTCTCAAAGAACTATTTTACAACCTTCAAGGTTAAAAAAGCATTCCATGAGTTAGGCCCCCTTTCACGTTTTCCATGGTGCCTGCTAACTGTATTATTGCAATCTATGCAGACATCTAAAATATTTATCTAATGTATGTTGGCTAAATGCTTATGTTTTGCTTGCAAATTCATCTTGCATTTTTGAGTGGAAGTTAATACAGAAAATGAAGACTGCAAGCTGTTAATGAGCTTTTTATATTTCTGTTGTAGAATATTTTATTCCCTCAGCCTTCATTTCCCAATTGTGTGATTTTGATCAATTCACTTAACCAGACATTACTTTGGGGCAACTGGGAATATGGGCTTGACTTCTAGATGTTCACTTGGTACTGCATGCCTAGTCACTACATATGATGGTTTACGTTTTGTTCCAAATTCAACATGCATTTATTATTATGATTGTTTTTGTTATCTCTATATTCTTGACCAAGGTCATGGCAGAAGAGGGTCAGGGGAACGGTTCACTTAATCATTTAGCAAATATACATACATATATCATTCTTTATGCTAACATTAACTGACAGTACTTTCAAATTAACTCTTTCTTTATTTTTTCCTTTTTCTCTGTTTTCATCTTTATTTTTCTTAGTTTTTCCCTGCCATGTAGAAATCTACGCTCCTTTCTCTGAAGTCTCATCTACAGCCCTTTCTTAGCTTTCTTCTGTCTCCAGCACTGAATATCAATTCTTAGTCATTACTGGACATCGTGTTTTGACTATCAACCTCACTAATTTCTTATTCTACCTCTATCTGCCTTTCAATTCCTCACAGCATGGATTATATCATTTTTTCTTTTTTTCTTGGGAAAGTTTAGTGTGTAATGTTCAGCATCACCAAAAAAAGTCTTACGTTACTGTCATAGATTCATAGATGTATTGATTGTTACTAGGCTAATGACCCAGGAGGGGGCCTTTCTAAGCCAAGGCAAGTTTTCCCAAAAGAATAATGATGTCCTGCATCCAAACATGACATTGAGGACCATCATTTATAATTTACCTCTGTCCATAAGGGATATGGGTACCGCACCCAGTATAAATGTCCTATTCCTCATCTACTTTTCTAGGTTGTGCTTAAACTGGGTAATAGACAAGTTCAGCTTCAAATGGATGGGAAGCCTGTTCCATAGGACAGGCAGTCTTTGAGACAGGTATCTGTCTCTCCATCAAGTTCTGTTTAAGTCACAAGCAAAATGCAGGTCCTTAGACCTTGTATTTCTGGTATTCTTTGACTTATGAATATGTAGGAGATTCATAAGTCGGGGTTTTTGGAGTTCTTGTAAGCCAGGCATAGATCAGCCTTCAGCAATCTATAGGAGACTGAGTAGAGGGAAAGGGCTTTAAGGTGCTCATCATAAGGCAGGTTTGTTATGCCTTTAATTCTTTTTGTTAGGAACCTTTAAGGTTGCTTTAGTTGCTGTATGTGCCTGGTCAGTTACATACCAAAGTGACTATTGTACTCTGTGATTGATCTGATGAAGGATGAATACACTGGGATAATGACCTCTTTTGACCTAACTGTAGCCATTTTCCATTCCTTGGGCACAAAACCTGACTGAAGGCTCCAGTTGAAAAGTGATTCAAGTGAACCAGTGCAGCCATGTTTCATGCTTTTTATTAAACATCCCAGGATGTTATCGGGGCCCATTGATGCATTGTTTTTGCCCTTGGAAAGTGCATTAATGACCTGTTCTGTAATAATGCTTGGGGGGGATTGGGTTATGTGGCATTTCCTTTGAACTATCGGGGGGGGTAAATTTGTGCTGAACCTGTCAGCCAAAAGGTTGGCAATAGCCTCTGGTTCAGCGTGGGTAATGCCATTTACAATAAGTTCTGTGCATTGTTGTGCATTATTGTGCATTTTTTCTGAGGTTACGGACGTAGCTATAGAAAGCTTTGTGTTGTTCCTTTGCCCAAGAAGCTATTTTTCCTGCAGATTTAGTCACTAAAATATAATTAACCCTCTTTGCTACCTGTTTAGATTGGTCAGGAGGGTTTTAGTATGTATGGCTTTGTTCCTCCTATGCTTGACCAAGATTTTTTTCTTTTGTTGTACAACTGATTTATATCGTGATTCCACCAGGGTGGCTTGTCTTTTGAGTTGGTCTTATTCTTAATGCACGTGGACACAGATCATTCTATTCATTTGTCAATATGGCTGCACAAAGATTTTATAAATATCTCAATGTATTCTATGGTGTTTACTGGGTTTGAGGGTTTTTGCAATTTAGCCAAGGTGTTGATTAGTAGACAGAGGTTAGCCTTGCAATAGTTCTTAAAGGTTTTTGGTTTTGCTGGATCCCTGGATTTAATTTTTATTTTAAGTAATACTGCTTTATGATCAGATATGATGAGTGAAAATATTATACTGGGTGAGGAATATTGGCCCTTATGTTGGTGTGTACAAGGTCAAGGATGTTTGTAGTAGGAGTAGGAGAACTGAACAACTGTTCCAGGATGTTGGTATTAAAGTTTAGGAATCACTGGGCTTGTGCATTAGAAGTGGTGTAGGATTTCCAGTCTATAGAGGGGTAGTTGAGATCCCCCATGAGTATTTTTTTGGGATGAACAGTAAGGGTCTCTAGTGCATTGAGATAGGCAGTATGGTATTCCTGGGAGATGGAGGACACCTTTATGTTGCAAGGATATGATATGACACCCTGTTTATGGTGAGTTGAACATGTACAAGCTCCATTGGTCATACACTTTAACTACTCTGGATGTGAGATTAGTCTTAATATAGACTGACACTCCTCCACCTTTAGTTTCCCCTTGTGCAGTAGCTGGTCTAAAGGTGTGAAAGCTATTATAACCTTGCATTGCTGGGGTATGCTCAGCGAATTTAAACCATGTCTGCTTTACTACACAGATGTCTACACTCCCCAGGGAGAGGAAGGCTTGCAGGGAGTGGATTTTCTTGTTAAGACTTCTAGCATTGTGCAGTACTGCCTTCACATATTCATTCATAGGTTCAGTTAAGTTGGTAGGTTTATCAGTTTGGCATTGCCTAAAAAAAGGCACTTATGGGGTGGAAAGGGTCTTTGCCAATACCCAAAAGCCTAGATGGGGTAAGTGGAGACCATCCCTGGCAAAGCAGCATCGTCTGTCAACCATGTCCTCCCAGGCTGTCAAATATTGTACAACTCTGGACTGACACCAGCAGCTGAGCCAAGTGTTACAATCAATAATTTTCTGTCAGTAACATGCCATCATCCTTGGAGAAGATAGTATGTCACTCAGTGCTAGGGTCATACCTGCCTGAGACACATAATCTACAAGCTCTATCATGTCTCACTTTATATAGTCAAGGGAGGTACATCTCAGGTCATTAACACCCACATGGACTATGACAGAGTTATACTGGTACCTGTGGTCCAATGACCTGAATGCATGTGTGACTTGACAAATTCTAAGCTCTTGAAAAGCAGCTAACTGTGACTCTCTCTTTACTCAGTCAGGTGAGGTGGACATTGTTGTGGCTTACTATAGAATCAGCAATGACCAGAAAATGTGGCTGTGCACTGGTTTGCCTTAATGGCTTAACAGTGGAGGCATTGGAAACAGTGTTACTGTGTGTAGCTGCATGTGGTGTTTTAACTGAGTGTTTACATGATGGCTGAAGAGTCTTCCTTTGATTGTGCTGTGCAGGAGGTCTTAGTGTTTTAGGAAGGTTACCTGTAAGTGCCTCAGCATAAGTAATTTTATGTCTAGTGCTTTTAACCTGTGAAGTAGGTGTGATACAAGTGTCACTGACAGCCTCTATAGGATTAGTTTTGCTTGTATGGAGAGTATTGTATCTAGTGTTAAGGTATATTTAGACCTCTCCCATACACTATCTGTTTTATTAAAAATAAGTGGGTTGTCAGTGTACATGAAGCAATTGTTACAATGCCTCAGAATATCCATCTCAACCAGACTGGCCACAGAGAGAGTAAGGAAGTGGACATCCATGACCACTGATATACTAGGGATTAGTGAGGAAAATTTAAATATTGAACTAACCAATTAGACAAGCAACTTGATGAGCAACACTCAGGTATGAGCAAACTAGATGCTCTATTAGTTTAAAAAATCTGTTTAGACACTTAGAATAACAGTCACAATAGCCCCTACCAGTAATTCCCAATCAGAAGAATGAAGACTAACCTCTGCTCCCACAAGAGTGGAGACCACTGACCTTCCTAATGTAAAATAACCGGTATGGAACCCAAGTCTATAAACCAGAACAAAGACATTTAGAATAACAGACACAGTAAGCCTTCAACAGCAATTACCAGTTTGGAAGGGTGGGGGCTACCCATTCCTTCCACAAGAGTGCAGAGTGCAAACTGTCTTAATGTAAAATAACTGGTTTAGAGCCCAGTTGCTTAAACCAGAACTAAGACACTTTTAGAATAACAGACACAATAAGCCTTTAACCAGCCATTTCCATCACAGAAGGATGTAGGCTGTCCTGCCCTGTCACAAGAGTGTAGACTACAAACTGTCCTTATGTAAGATAACCAGTTTGAAGCCGAAGTCCTTAAATCAAAACTAAGAGGTTTAGAATAAAAGATACAATTTAATCAAGCGACTAACAAGCAGTAATAAATGTAGCAGATTAAATGCAAATGAACACTTTAAGAATGTGCAGCAAAAAGCAAAATAAAGTAGTAAAGTACAAAGAAGCAAAGAGACAGTAAAACCAACTTAATAAAGTGCAAGTTTTTTTTAATACGTGTGACGGAAGAAAACAGAAGATAATTCATGTTTAAGAGACTAACGGTGTTGCCTTCCCAGCTGATCTCTGGGACCGGGAAGAGTGTCCAAAATCACATCTACAGTAGGGGCAGCCAACTAAAAAAACACCCAGTTTAAGAGTACAACAGTAGTAGGGTGGGAAAAACCAAATGCAGACAGAGTTCAGCAATACTCAAGCAGAAAACAACAAGCCAGACGAGCAATACAGCTAAAGATGTCTTTAAATATTTCTAGTTAAACAAGGAATGATATTTCTCAGCTCCTCCCACTAATTAGCTGGATGTAATTATTATTCACTGTGTGCAACAGAATTATTTTCGAACTTTTCTAACTGACCCTAGGCAAGACCTCTTAAAACTCCAAAAGAAGAAAAACTTAAACAAAACAAAATGCAATATAAATATTAAAAAAAAATAGACGTAACCAAACCTTAATGAAAAATATCAATTCAAAGCCAAATGTAGACAGAAATCAGCAATGGGCAGGCAGAGAACAGCAAGTCGATCAAACACTACAGCTCAATGACATTCTCTTCCATTTTTCTGTTAAACATTACTACAGTAGGTATGTGTTGCACTTTAACATTCATACCACACTGAAATACCTAGCTTTCTTAGGTCCCATTACATAAAAGTCTGTCTCTATTTGCTTACATTGGGTTATACTTAGTTCCAGTTAAACACAGGGTAGTTATATTTCTATTTACATTAATACACAAACAGTAGTTACATTTATACATTCTAAGATTTTACAGAAGTTACTAAAGAGAAAACCCATGTGCAACTTACTGAATTGTAAAGGTAGAAATTATGTATAAAAATTGTTTTGTCATTTCAGTGAGAAGTTGAGAACATTCTAGTTAAGGAGAGTAACTTAGAAATACTTTGGCACAACACTTTTCCTTTTGAGATGTATGTTCAAGTTTTGATAAATATAGTAATTCTAGGGAAATTTATAGTTATGTTCCGTTTTTTATATTGTGAAACTACCTTTAATAGTTTTCCTGTTTTTGAGTAAACCTCATCTTCTCTCTTTTACATACCACATCTGCTACTTGGTTTATAGTATCTCAAACAAATTGCCTTTGAGTGGGCTGCAGTGTCCATTTATTAAGGATATCAGTAGTCTTTGTATCACTTCCTGGAAGATCCTCTGCTTTATAATTTGTGTACAATAATTTTGCATGCATATAAGTATGCTTGCCTTCTTTGTCATACACATTGTTATCTGTTTCAGTTTTAAATCCATTTTTGATATTTTACAGTCATGCATCCTTTATTGAGCATAACCATGATGTGGTTGAAGGTCTAGCCATACCCTCTGCAAGTTCATCCCAGCTTCATCATTCAAAAATGCTTCTTGCAAGCAATACAACTTTTAAAGTTGTTACAGTATCATAAAAAGTTTTTTTTTCCTGCATGGTTCTTCTTATGTCAATATTAAATTAAGGGATAATGCCTTAACAGTCATATATGAAAAAACTGCTAAGCAAGCCTATGTATCCTTTCAGAAACATGCACCTTGCAGATCCCTTTAACATAATTTGAATGAGCTCTGATGAAGTCTTAGATTGCATTATTCCTATTGTGTGCCAGATTCATTTTGGAATCCGGGACTAAATACAACTAGTTGGAAACAGGAAGAAGCAAACGCCCAAATAAGTCTTAATTGGATAATGAAAATACTGAACTCAAAAAATGGCCAAATAATGTGTTGCCAACAAACAAAACTGGACATTTAAGTAATGCGTAAGATAAAGTATACACATTTCCAGATTGATATTGTGACCATAAAATAGTCGGATGGCAAAGGTGGGGTGTCATTCTGTTCAGAAAAGACAATCAGATCACCATAGAAAATTTTCTAACTAGTTAAATAGGAAGAACGAAACCGTAATCTCATATTAAACACCAAATGAGGCAGAAGTTTTTCAAGGTCAGATTATCTTAAGTAGACAAAGAGGACTACTGCTAGAACTATTTACAATAGAGGAATATGAGTAGATGCATGGAGACACAATAACAAAGAAGGTATGCAGCTATCCTTTTGAAGAACATTGGTGTAAAGGCCTGAAGGAAGTGTTATATTCAAGAAAGCAGGATCTCATACCATGTAATGATCAGTGCACCACTTTTAATTGAATTTTCTTTGTTAGTATTGCGGTACGTGTTTGTATCTGTCTTGTGAAAAGCAGAGTTCAAGTCTCTGACAGGAGTAGCTTTTAGTCTAGAATTTGGCACAGAAAATTAAGGCTATAGGCTATTAACACATTTTATAATAAACAAAAAAGCAATCCCCAAACAGCAAGTAGTCCACCAACAGACCCAGATTCAACAGCAAAACACCAGATGGATGTAGGCAAAAGCTTGCACTCAAAAGCACTCTGGAGCCTTCAGTAACTGAAACATGTTGCAAGTTTATTAAAAAGTAAGCACTTTTGCAGTGTTCCACACCGCTTCATCGGACAAAAAACCTAAAACAAACAGTCACTTTTTAAACAATAAAATCAAACTAATTATCCAATCAGTTTAAAGACATTCAAGGGAGAAAAACCCTTACATATGTAAAGCCATAGCACCAATGGCACATCATGCAAACGATCCTGAGTGCTTCTGAGTGCCACCTTTTGCCTACGTCCATCTGACATTTTATGATAAGAAGAAAACAGTTTTGACCAAAAGTAAGAAGATTAATTGCCAGAATATTAGAGTCCTTGTAACTAAAATAAACAAGCAACTCAGGAGCTTAATAAAACCTACCAAAGCCAAGTTTGAGGTTAAAACAGATACCCAAGCCAAAGACAATTAGAAGGCTTGTTTAATTATGTTTGAGATCTCAAAAGCACAATGCAGTAATACACTTAGCTGATTGTGAACAGTGTCCCTTACATTGAGGCCTAAGATATAGCAAACCTACAGGCCAATAAGGTTAGCTCTAACTTTACCCCTGTCTCTCTTCCATCTGTCCCTCAAGATATACCTGAAACTGGCTTGCCACTTAAAAGTGCTACTAAAAGTTTAAACTACTGCATAATATGTCCTGACAATAGCCGTGGATGTCTCTAAAGTAGCGTGAAGCAAGATATAGCCACATCTCTAACAACACTGTTCATCCTCAGCCTCCATGCAGGTTTTGTACCGAATGAATGGAGAACAGCTATAGTCATTTACCTGCATAATGGAAGACCTTCCACAGACCCAGGCAGTTACAGACCCATAGGTCTGATGAGCCTCACATGCAAAGCATTGCAAAGGCATATCATGGAACTAATCAATTAAGACAAAGGGAACTTCCAAACACTGGACCCATCTCAGTTTGGGTTAATCATGGGTAGGTCATGCTTACTCAGCCTGGTAGACTACTTGAAAAGGTCATTAAAGCAATGGATGAAGGCAAAATGGTACATATCATATACCTCTACCTGACACAAACTTTTGACATAATTGCCCATTCAGACATAGTAGAAAAACTAAATAAGCTTGGAATGACCCCATATGTCACCCACTGGATTGGCTGCTGACAAATAATGCAGGAAAACAAATTAGGGGGTGTTACCTCCACAAAGTGGCCAGTCACCAGTAGAGTCCCCCAGGGCTCTGTGCTAGAATGTCTCCTGTTTGGCATCTACTTTTCTGAAGTAAAAGCCAACACAAAGGGCTTACTAAGTTTGCACATGATTGATACATAGGAGCAGTCACAGAATCCCAAAAGTTTGTCCAAAATAAGTAATTTGTGGCAAAATCATGGATGGGACTAAATGTCAAAATATGCCTTAGTGTATCCTTTGTGAAGTCATCTACCCCAGGGAAGTACCGCATTAACAATACATATCTAAGAGATGACCCAGTTGTTCAAGATTTATGAACATATTTGTACAGTGACCAATCTTTTGACTAGCATATGCCCATTATTGTAAAAAAAGTCCTTCCATACTGCACAACTTTTAAACAAAGAGATTTTGTCATGTTCTAGATATGTAATTTTTCCCCTTTACTCAGCTCTCATTAGGCCTTTGGCATGTATCTATCCAGACACATACAACAACCTAAATAACCACACATATATGGCACCAGAAATACTCAGTCTTGGATCTAACCCTCTTCTGCAACATCAACAGAACAGTTTGGAGGGACAGGTATATCTCATAGAGGATACTTCTTTTCTGGAACAGACTTCTTATCCATATAAAGCAATGTTCATTGCTGTTCATACTCAAGAGCAACTTGGATCTATGAATGGGACTTCCACCTGTACTACTAATGGACAGAGGCAGCTCCTAAATGCTTTAATCCATGCATTGTTCCCCTCAAATTATCTATGGCTTGTTCCACATTATTCTTATTCTTATTAGAGATACTATATAATTATTGACCATGGAACTGGTAAGGCCAATCACTATTCAAATGGGATAGGTCAGTTTGAGAAAAAAAAGGGGAAACTGGCTAGCCTTAAAATGGCCTGCAAGAGCGACTAGCCTAATACTTATCTGTGACTCTGTAAGCTACTTCTTGTGGCACAGGTGGTAGAGGGTTGATTCCCTCGGCCTTCACTTGCATACTATGCGACCTTGAGAAAGTCATTTAATCAGACAGTGCTTTGGGGTAATTACAAATTTGGACTAGGTTTATTAATGGTCTGCGTGCCGAGTAACAACCAATGAACCTATCATATCAAAATAATGGCAAACAATGTGAAAGGACAGAGTATAGCCGGAGAAACCCTAATGGAAATAATAAAAGACTGATACAGATTGTACAGTAAGCAATAGACAGGAACAGTCAAAGTGAGGAAGAAATTATTTTATTGTGCATGTAGAGAATAAAGGTTGGCCTAATGACAAAGGAGGGATGGAAAAGAAAAAGAGAAAAAAATGCTTAAGCAAAAAAGAAAAGGGTACTAAGAGAGTTACACTAGAAACAAATATGCCCTCTACCCCAAAATTAACAAGTGCAACTCAAATAAGAGGTGTTAGCTTACAAAATAAAGATGACTTTCATACCCCCCCCCAAAAAAAAAAAAACAAGCACAATTCAAAAAAGAGGAGCTAACTTTAAAACGGAAGATAACTTTCATACATAGAGGCACCCCTCACCACCAAAAAAAAAAAAAAAGAACTCGAGGAAGATGAGTTAGTTTTAAACATGGACATAACTTTGATAACAATAACACAATCAGCAGCAGACTAAATGAACTGGCAAATACCTTTGTACCCTGGAAATAGAAAGAGATAAAGCAAAAGAACAAATCAAACAAAACAATGTTAACATATTTTAGTAAAGAAATCAGTGAAGAATATAGACTGTTTTATGGAGAATTATATTCTGATATTCCATGAAGTACGCAGAGCATAGCTGAAAGAATAAATGTTCTGGATATCAAGCATGAACAGGTGACTGGCCCTGTTGCACACCAGTGTATCAGAAGAAGAGTTGGTCAAAACAACAAAACAACAAAAACTCAGTAAAGGTGGTTGCCCTAATTACTAGCTAGCTGGGTTCTATAACGGGAGAGGGGATAGAATATTTAAAAGCTTAATGTGGGTTTATGGAGATATTTTTTCAGTCTGCTTCCACAAACCCCTGCCTGAATAATAGGGCTTTTTTGGTATTAACCTAATCCCATCCTGTACACACCTGAAATGCATGCTACTTAAGTAGGGGAGCTCAGTATCTACCTTTTGATGCATACTTGGTGCCATGCATTTGTAGATCACTACTTGTTGCATCCAGCAGCACAACATATCACTGTACTCTTTTGCTTTACACCCCTGTATCCACTGGGGGCAGTTCACGAATGTGCCTCTCTGCATCTTTCTCTCTCCTATATAGTAAAATTAAATGAGCAAACATGGTACATGGTAGGTAGCACAAATGTTTGCAGTATCAGTGCTGACATACAGGTGGTTTTAAAACAAGGCAGATGAGATGTATAACACAGTTCTTGATGGACAGTTCATGTGCAAGGTAATGTGTTTTGTAAGTCATCCCCTTTGTACCCTGGGGATGACTAAAAAGGCATTTGTCTTGAAAATGTCAAACTGCAGAATTATACCACAGCTCCACGTTATGTCACTTTCTTGACTGACATTCAGATAGCGCTGTTTGGGTCGAGCACATTTATCATAATGAATAACCTAATGAACTCAGGCATCATATACAGTAATTTGGATTAATGGAGTCTTTCCATAACATGCTACTGAATCATGTTATCTTATCATTGTTTTGCATTCCTTCCACTACTTATAGAGTACAATATACCTTCTGGACTCTCTTAGTTTGGCTACACCCCCCCCTGTATGAAGTCATATTGGGATGAACCAGTCAATGAAGTTCCTGGTTTCGCTGCAAGATTATGGCAGGATTCTGCTATACTATTGCAACTGTTCTGGAATCTGTTAGACTTCATCCTCTTGGATGTTTGAAAGATACTAAAAACTACATTTCAGAAGTAGTTGACTACATATTAAAATGATCAATCACCTTTTACTTTATATTGGGTAAACAGAACATAAGATTCATCTGTGGATCTTAGAGTGCTGCAGGTATATTAGAAAATAGGCTATGAATGGAAACAAAATTCAGAGTCATTCCAGGTGGCTTTTAACCACATTAAATTCATTTACTTAAAAAATACTGTTGATGCCTAACAATATAGTTAAAACAATTTCACAGAAGGAAAAAGAGTAAAGAGAATTTTATGTAAGAAAAAGGTACACTCTTCAACCCCAATGGCCAAAAATGAAAAATAAAATCTGTTATCATAAGTGTTGCAATAATATTCACTACATTTAGTTTGTTCTTTACCTTTTTTGGTAGTATATGATTTACTTTATCATAAAAAATGTTAAGGGCTCCAGTAAACATTGACTAGTATTGGCTATGAAGAAGTTGTACACCATATTTTCTTGAAGGTCAGGAGGCACAGGTACTAGAGATATTAACAGATTTAAGGAAATGCGCATCATTTTGATGCAAGTGATGGTAAAAGTGTTTTTGTTGTAACTGATTCGAGAAGTAAAATGTTGTACAAAGTGAAATCACTGTATGGCTTGTCTAACATTGTCTTAGTCAAATCTGGGAATAGTTGATTAATCAAGTTAACCTCTACCTTCAACATGTCGAAAAATCTTCTCAATGCTTTCTAGTTAATTCAAATGTGAAACTGGCATGTTGATCATTTTCAGACTCTTTCTGTCTTTCATGATGTGAAGTCAAATGATATCTCTACTTCTATAGTCTCCCAAAATATTAGCATCCTTCCATCCTGTCTTTCTATATAATGTAGGTTTATAAGTACTACTAATGCTCATCTTAGTTTTCCAAGAATTATAGGGCAGACCCCTTCAGAAAATGTTGTCATAGCTGCCTGCTTTTGTTAGTAAGAGTGGAAGGAATTTTAAAGATATATTTCAATTCAGATGAAATAATTTAGATAAAAATGAAAACAAAAAGACTAGGGATAGTTAAATGTCAGGATTGTAACTACTATTAACATTTAAAGACAGATAAATCTGATAGTATTATAAAAAATGCAAGTATCAGAGTTCCTAGATGCTTCACTTGCAAATCAAGATTTGTTGTTTGTGTAGCAATTTGCACATTGTGCCCTACATATTATGTGAGTAGAATTTCAAGGGAATTACATCACAGGATTTATGAATATTTGCATGCTCCTGAAGTAGGCAATGGTAAGAATGCCCTTTTAAACATTATTTAATGAGTGAATGTAAATCATCATTGAAGTGTGTAGTTATTGACTTTGTAAAAGACTTTGGAACAAGGTTTAATGCTGATGCTGAGTCAGAATGGAGAGTACTCATGGCAGTTGAAGTTTGATGCTTGTAACACTCAATGTTTGAATGAATTGAAAATTTCAAACTTTTTTTAAGAAGGAAAAAATTTCATAATTTACTATGTAAAGTTTTTTTTTGTCATGTGACTAAATAATTTAATGAAGTCCAAGTGTGAAGTTTTTCAGTCTGAAGACGTCTTTGTATAAGGCGAAAGCGCTTACTGAATGAACATGTTTATTATGTTCTTATATTAAACTCTTTACAATTGTTTTGTTTTTATATCTGCCTTCACTTTTCATGTTCCTTCTTTGACCACTTTTTCTTTGAAAGGGCTGATATCACCCCTCCTTCTCTGGCCACTACTACAAGAAAAGGAATATCTCCCTTCTCTCCTCCTCTTTTATTAATACAGAGAAAATTCTTGACAAACAACATGAGGATTAAGTGCTCTTTGAAATCATACAGAATCTGATCTTTTGACTTTCAATCCACTTTCAGTGCATGAAAACCATTAGATTATAAGCACTCTGCCCTTAGGAGCAGTAATTATTTTTGAATTGCACACCATCTTTGAACTGGTAGCCCTTTTCACTCACAAATTTTGACCACCACAAATTACTTCTTAAATAGGCTTAAAAAAACTCATGTAACCAACAAGGAGTTCTGTAAAATAAAATCCATGCAGCAAAATCTGTAATAATAAACTGTGATAAACGTGCCTTTTAATTAAATTCTAATGCATCTATTTGCACAAAAATAAATACATTATATTTTAAAAGTGTACACTGTGACACTTCTTTTATTAACACTGTCTGACTTGGTACATAATCTTAGAATGCCTCTTGATTCACACAATTCAAATCCAGCTTTTATTCACTATAGATATTTTCATATGTTCGCATTCTCTGCATATATTTCAGTGATGTTAAGATTTACATAACAGATTGGACTGCAAAGACTGATTTTCTTCACTCTCAAAGGTAGTAGTATTCATAAACCCATGTGTATTACTGCAATGCTTTGTTGCAGGGCATTTTAGATAATACAAAGGGATAGTTATTCACAGATCAGTACTGCTCCACTATACAGGGGCACTCAGTTGAGCAGCAGTGACATTTATGAGCCACAGGTAAATTTGGCAGCCTGTTAGTAAGGCTAGAGCAAGCAAAACATCTGTGTATCACAGATGTCCTCACTATTTTAGATGATGTGTAGTGCATTGACTAAAAGATACTTGTACTGCACAATTCCCAAGAAATGTGATTGAGTCTTATAGTTGCATTTAATCCATTCTCTTCAATAAGAAATGGTGGTTTTCCAACTTAGCAGACAACCTATGCAGCTTGATGCCATACAGGAACAGTCTGCAGAACCCCTAAAATCTGCTACTCAAGTGCATGGTATGTGATTCATCGATATGATAGGTATGTCTCTGAATTGTATTGAAACAGTATAATTCTGCACCCCTTATCTAAAAAAAAAAAACACATGAATCCTTCTCATAGTCTTTTTCCTCTTCTGACCTTATTTTACTTTTTAGACATAAATTTGTTCCATTATAAAATATTTCTGCATATGGTCAGCGTACATCAGTAAATTTATATCCTTTATTTTAAGATGGATATAAGTGCCTCTACATTTAAATAACATGCGTTTCTCATCCCAATATCATCTGCATTTTTTTTCCAAAAAATCAAAATCATGAGAAGTCTTGAATTACTTAAATTTATAGAACTTCTGATTGTCTAAAAAAGGAACTTTCAATTATGGGTCTTTAGCAATAAGGAGAGTACAGCAGCTTAGTTAATGTTCATTGACGTGCACAGGTATAAGCAGATAAATGATGCTACCACTTCTGAGAGTCAAAGTAAACAAAATTCATTTTGATTAGTAATTTGTTGCTGTCTAAGATATGTGAATGTAGGTAGTTGCTGGGTAAAATGAATCTATATTCAGATGCAAATCGCAAAGCAGTACTTTAGTTCCAATCTGTTTTAGACACTTCTCCCTGGAGGCATTTTACTTTCAGACAATTGCAGAAGTTTCTCTAAAGGAGACTAACTTCATAATTAGTAGTAAGGATTTGCAAGTTCAAAGAAAATACTCTCTAAATATGAAAGTGTGTATAATTAGTAATGAATGCAAAAAAAAGCCATGAAAAGAGAAAAACATAGACATGTGAATGAGTAATAACATTTATCGCTTAGTGTGACAGTTCACAAACTGGAGGAAAATCAATACAAATTAAAAGTCCATATTATTTTTTTCTATAGTAAGAGATATATTCCTCAGACTGAAGTTGCTCTGATTATAGTGCTTGTTCAAAAAAAAACCCTAGACAGTTGCATGGACAGTTTGAGAAACTATGAACATGTACTTATTTTCTACTTGTAAGTAACTTATTTGGTTTTGTGCTGCAAAATTTCAACATTGTACGCAAATACATCTCTAGCTATGAAGTTATGAATGGAAATTCATAGGTAATGTAAAAGAAATGATGTTACCATAATAGTCATGACCTCTTGCCTTAAGCCCTAGCAATGGAAAGTCAGTTCTGATGACTAGATTAAGTAAGTGACTTTCCATTACCTTAATACAAATTTGCAATGCTAAACAAAACATAACATTTCTGCAAGGTGCTACCTAATGAATAGTTAAACAAAAATTTTAATCTTAGTTAACACAAGCTGCACCATTGTTACAACAATATTCATCATTATTTTTTATCAACTAGTATATAGTGTCAGATCTCAGTGACATATTTCTATCATTCTGGGTTGAGAATGTCTAACTATACTAGATCTTTTGAGGATGTAATACAAGAAAGTCATGTGAGCAGTATTTAAGTATTGTTCTTCTCACTCCCTCGACTAGCAGCAAAACTATTGCTGACCTAGGGATACTGTAGAAGTCAAGGCTGTAGTTTTTTTTTTTAACTCCATATATCAGTTTACTTTATACATACTGGTCAAATAGAATACATGATGATGATGATGTTGATAATGATGATGATGAAAACCAATTTAAACAAAGGTGTTTCATGCTTTGCAATTAACCAAGTGCAGAAATAAAACTGGCCACCATCATGTGGCATTTTCATAGGCTCATAGGTAGGTACTAGGCTATCGGCCCAAGGGCCTATGTAAGCCTAGCCAACAAGGTTCCCCAGCTTTTGCCACCCAAGAAGGTTATTTTCCCATGCCCCTGTCAAGCATGGCCACAGAAGTGATCCCCGGGGTGAATTTGCTATTTCCCATCCACTCATCAAGATTTTTCTTGAAGCGTGCTAGTGAAGAACTCTGCTTGACATAGATAGGCAGCTTGTTCCAGAGTATGGGAAGTCTCTAGGACAGGAATCTATCCCTCCAGCATGTTCTGTTTATTGTGGTGAAAAGGTTTAGGTCTCAAGAGCATGTAGCTCAGTGGGATTGGGATTTCTTTAGGTGCAGCATGTCCAACAGTTCTGGGTTTGACATAGCTTTGTATGTTAAATAGTCAGCCCTGCCAATTTTTAAACCCAGGACACTATCCTCAACAATCACACCAACACACCACTATACCATCTGACCTGTTTTTTAGTAAAGGATCTTTTCCACAAGTGTCAGTAAATATTTCACAAAATGTGGTGACTTTTCTGGATTATGACTTTTCAGAAACACAAACTTAATCATACTTACCTCACCTCTAGGTAAAGTTGGACTGGCGGATCACTGTCATTTGGACTTGGGCAATGAGTAACACACTCAATTAGGAGTATTATTCCACATGAAACACTTTTGGAATACTATCCTTTGTCTATATCTATCTATCTATATATATATATATTTTTTTTTATTTATATATATATATATATATATATATATATATATATATATATATATATATATATATATATATATATATATATATATATATATATATATCTATAGATATGTATTTATATGTTTGTGTGTGCATGTATCCATATCTATCTCTATCTATCTACATCTAGTATGCATACATACATATATATATATGGGTCTACTTCTATTCACCAACTCCCATTTCGTCGAACTCCCATTTGACCGAAACTTCATTACATCGACAAGCATTTTAGGTGGGGGGCTTCACCCCACACCCTAATATGGGGCTGTGCCCCACACCCCTACTATATATATCAACTCCAGGGTCGCACAACATTGGGGAAGGGGGCAAATGCATGTCGATGTAATGAAGTTTCGGTCAAATGGGAGTTCGATGAAATGGGAGTTGGTGAATAGAAGTAGACCCATATATATATATATATATATATATATATATATATATATATATATATACATACACACACACACACACACACACACACACACACACACACGCTCAAAAAAACAGGTGCACAGTGAAATGTGTGCATGGACCTACGCTCTATTCCACTACACAGCGTCCAGCACCAACAGAACAATCAAATACCCATATGGGTATGTAAAGTCCAAAATCAACAATAAAACTCCATTCCAGGAAAAGGCAGTATAACATCCACATAGTTTATTGTCCAACTCTCACCTATGCATACACAAACCTAGGTTTCGCCCACTGGCATCATCAGTGTGTATTGCAAACGGGGAACAGAAACCTATTTATCCACATGACATCACTCATTTATTTAAAGGCACAGTATACCCAGTATCAAAAGTACTAAACACAAAATCCCCAAACTTCTTGTAGTAGACTGATTTTTAAGGTACTGTTACTATAATTACAACCTGTATCATTGCTATTTCACCTCCATGATACCTAGCACCTATTATGCCTAAATAATCTTACCAATGGTCATTTAGACCTGGTTTAAATAATGCACCTAAATACACAATCCACTTTCTTTCTTTTTCAGTTAATATTCTGTGTTTCTGGCTAGCGTTACATTTTCACCTACTACCTTATCAATTCCCAGGAAAATAAAATGAGCTCCTGTATGCATTTGAGTGTGTTTGTATAGTGCACTTCATGCTCTTTTACAATTGATATCACTTATATGTAGTGCTATTCTCTGTCTAAAAGTTAAAGAGATCTGCCCCACGTAAAAAGCCCCGCATTGGCACACCGCCATATAAACCACCCATTCACTACTACATGTGATCAAATGTCTTATATCATATACTTTGGGTGTATTTATAGACATAAATTACTTTGTTTTAGAAACAACCTTACAGTGAACACAATGTCCACAAAATGTACTACCCACTATTTTATTAACCTGGTTATTCATAGAATTTTTTGACTCTTCTTAAAACTAGCTAAACTTTCACCTATGGTCTTCCCTCTCCTATAACCAAAGGAACTATTATTAATGTACTGAAAAACCTATCGGTTTTTAATATATGCCAATGTCGCTGTATTATATTGTTAATTTTGAAGCTTTTACTTCCAAACTTAGTCATAAACCTAATTGCCTGCTTTCCTTCTACTTGTGGTGGCTCAACCCCCTCCAATAGTTGCATTCTAGGAATAGAATTTGCCATACGTATAGCTCTATCTACTTCTCAAGCTTTGTACCCCCTTGCCAAAAATCTAGACCTCATCTGTTTGGCCTGTGCCTGAAAATCATCCGGTTGACTACATATATGCTTAAGTCTTTTGAATTGAGCTTGGGGGATATTATTAATAATATGATGTGGGGTGAATGGCTTCCTATATAAACTAGTATGCACCACGCCATCACTGGCCTTGAGCATGAAAATCACTCTATCTTTTGTAGGAGTAGGTCTCCTTGCACCCTTGTACAAGGAGAGTGCAGTGTTGAGCTTTCCACTTGGTTAACTTGTTTAAAAAAGGTTTCTATTAGCTGCTAAATAAACGCTGCATTTCCATGGATTTGTGTTAGTTTTAACTGAGCGACATAGGATTTGGAGACCAGCCACTGTTCTACTTTGACCTCCAGAGCATTCTGAGGCATCTGCTGCTTTAAATGAAAAATAAGTACATGTATTTCTGTATATTTCTGTATTTTAACTGTTTTTCTTCTTTATTGCACTTTATTGGAGCTGTATCATAGTCTAGATTCAGGTTTGCTGGATGTAAGTGTGTTTGTTTGTTTTACACTAAACTCCAGCTATCTTTTGTTGGAGAGGGCCCCCCTTGCACCTTTGTGGCATGAATGTGCAGTCAAGGACCCATCTGATTCAAGGTTGTTGGCCTAGGGTTCAGTGTTGAGCTTTCCAATTGGTTAATTTTTTAAAAAATGTTTCTTTTAGCTGCTATATAAGCCCCGCTTTTGCTAGGTTTGTGACATGAGTAGCATCGCGCAGTATCATACAATTGCAGATACCCTTGGTGGTTATAGATACAAACTTATTAGCTAGTTAATTTTCTCTTAGTCAACTGCTTTTGCTCTATTGGAGGTATCTCACTGTTGTCACTCATTTCCAGGAGAAACCTTCAGAGAAGCCCCTGTGGTATCACACAAGTCCCACCAATTAAGCCCATCAAAGTTTCATCTGTCCACCAACCTCACCTGGTCATCTCTGTCCTCTCACTTTTACAGACCACACTACTGTACCCTGCTCTATGAATGGACAATTTCCCACCATTTCTCCAGGCAGCCTTGTCAACTTGGGCATCTTGAGACAATGTAGCAATTGTTTCATGTACACAACAACCAGCTTCTCCTAATTCACACAAATTCAATATGTGAGACATGCATCTATATTAAGAACCTAGAATCCAGACTATCTCACTCATCAGTCAGTACACTGGACACAAAACACTTTGTCAGCCTACACATCTCATTTCCTCCACCACCCACATCACCAAAACCTAAACCTGCACATGCAGAGGTCCTCACCAGTAACCTATCTAAAGATCAGAAACCTCCCAACACAACCATGCTTCACATAATGCATCCTCAGCAGACAACAGTACACATAATAACCCACACATCTTTGTCTCACTGAACAAGCCCGTAAGGCATAACACTAAATCTAACATCCTAGTCATAGGTGACTCCACTGTGAGACACACAGATAACACACTCACCAGTCCAGGCTGGATAAGGAAAAGGTGATGGGCAGCTGCCTGTCTGGTGCTAGGATCTGCCACATCATGCACGCATTCAAGTCTGTCACAACAAGTACTGTTATGACTCTGTCATAGTCCATGTTGAAGTGAATGACTTGAGATGTACCTCATTGGACTATATAAAGAGAAACAGAACTGAGCTCTCTGATTATGTGTCCCAGGCAGGTATGTCCCTAGCCTTAAGCAGCATTTTACCTTTGCATAGGATGATGCCACAATACAGACAGAAAACGACTGACATCAACAATTGGCTTAGTTTCTGGTGTCATTCTAAGGGGATCCAGTACCTGTTAGTAAAGGATAATATGAAGGATACACCTCAATGCTTTGCCAAAGATGGCCTTCACCTGTCATCCCTAGGATTTTGGTTACTGGCTAAAGCTCTTGCCTCATCCATAGTTTTGGAAAGTATACCTGTGCTAATCCACTTATCCAAAGGTTTCTTGAAGTTAGTTAACTCCAATGCCCTGGACCATCTGGTTGACTTCCTCAGGGGGGGGTCAAATATTCTGGATCTGGTGCTCACTAACATGGGCGACCATTGCACCACCCCTAGTGTGAGGCCCTCTTTGGTGAGGTCTGATCATAAGTCAGTCTCATTAGAAGTAATAATTACATCCGACCCACCCCCATCAGATACTAGACTAAAAAACTTCTCCAAAGCCAATTACTACCTATTACAAGACAGTATTAATAGTTTCATAGATCCTGCCCTCACTGATGGCAAGGACATGTATACTGAGATATACACTAATGCTTTGTATAAACATCTATACAAATGCATTGGCTCAGCCATACCAGAGAGGATCAAAGAAAGATCTTCAATAAAGAACAAACTAGCCTGGTAGATATCTGTCATGAACAGGTTATACAATAGGAAAAAGAAGTTGATGTCTAAAAGCAGGAACGAATGATCCTATAATTGGAAGCACTCCCTCCTCTGCATAAATAAACAAATAAGGCACGTTAAAGCAATCTAAAGCTAACTATGAATCCGGACTAGCTTCCCTTGCAATGGATAACCATAAGACATTCTTTAGCTACATCAGTAACCAAAAAAGAAAAATCCAGATTTTTGCAGAACTTGTTGTTAATGACACCACATATACTGAACCTGTAGAAATAGCCAACCAACTAGAGGGCAGGTTTAGTGAGAACTTCTTTCCCTTGTCCCTGCCACATATAACCCAAATGATCCCTATCACATGTGCTCCACCAGTTGTCTCTAAGTAGCAGGTCTTAAACGCCCTTTCCAAAGCCAAAAACATTGCGTGTATGGGGCATGACAACATCCCTTGCTGCATTCTTATTGGATTAAAACAGGAATTAGCTACACCACTGGGCACTTTTTTCAACCACAACCTAAACACTGGTTATGTCAGGGTGGAATGGAAAACAGCTACTGTCAATCTTTTACATAAAGGGGGTGCATTCACTGACTCTGGAAACTATAGACCCATAGGCCTGACCAGCCTTATCTGCAAGACCATGGAGAGAATCATTATGGACCTTACCATCAAAGACATAGGAGACCTCCAAATGCTTGAGCCAACCCAGTTTGGCTTTGTTAAATGGAGATTGTGTCTAATGAACTTGCTGGACTTCTTTGAGGCACTCACCAAAGCCCTGGATGAAGGTAAATATGTGCATACTGCCTACTTAGACTTAGCTAAGTCCTTTGACACTATTCTCCAATCTGGTATCATTGATAAGCTCACTCAGCTGGGGATTAACTTGTATATTGTCAGGTGGGTTGCAAACTGTCTCACTGATAGAACACACACTGTCAAAATAGGTGGTTCAACCTTCACCAGCAGATCCGTAACTAGTGGTGTTCCACAAGGTTCAATGCTGGTGCACCTATTATTTGAAATCTACTTCTCAGATGTACAGGCAAAAACAAAAGGTCTATGTCTGACAAAGTTTGCAGATGACTGTAAACTAGAAGAGGTTGTACAGTCTCCAAGCAATGCCGACATCCTACAAGAAGGTCTTACACAGACCAATGATTGGTACCAAAGTCATGGGCTCAAACTAAATGCAAAAAATGCATCAACATCCCCTTTCAACAAGTCTGATGTCCCTGCAGATTACCACATTAATACCAACACCTTAACCACTCAATCTGTGTTGAGAGATTTGCGCACACAGGTTGATAGCGACATCTCCTTTGACCACCAATTCTTTAGAGTGGTAAGAAGGGCATTCTACACTGTCCATATCATAAGTAATGGTGTTGCTTCCAGAAAAAAAAAAGAGGTCATAACACTCTTTACTCTTCCCTCATCAGGCCAATAATAGAGCACAATGCTCCCTTTGGTATGTACCTTACAAGGCACCTTCTGCAATTGGAGAGACCTCAAAGGTTTCTTACAAAGAAAATTCAAGATCTTCAGGACATGTCACTTGTTGGCAGACTGAAATCACTGTCTTTGTACTCTGTGTGATGCCCCAGCATTGGCCCAGTATTCAAGGAGCCTCAATCCTCACCACTGGCAACAGTGAGGCACATAGACAATGGAAGGATAGCAAGTACACACACAATAAAGTGCAATTCAGTCTGGGGCTGGGTTCTCCCTCTTTCTCCAGATCCTCAATAAGATTCCCCACTGCCTACGCTATAGAGTTGAGATCTCAGCTGAGTGGCCAAGCCAAGACCTCCAGCGCCCTTTCTGTCAAGCCAGTGCTTCGTGTCCCTGCCCAAGTAGCTGATACACACACACTTTGAGGTTTCATTTATACATACACACCTGGGAAAGGCTGGCACATGTTTACTAGCTATGCCACCATCTGTCCAAATGATAAGATAGTTTTCACTGCCACCATCCAACTCTTTATCAGCTAATTTAAAGTCATTTACAAAGAGTGTCCAATCTTATAGTGTAATGTTACTATTAATCCTAATGATAGTTTGACCAAGAGCAAGGCTATTATGAGTGGCCTGCACAGTGTCACCAAATAGATATGCAACTACTCTAAGAGCTTAAATATATCTAGCCAGACCAGCCACAATTGAAAGGTTTAAATATATTTAATAATAAATAATAAAAGAACAAGAAAATACTCAGTAAACAATCACAGTTACTTCAGAGTTCTAAATCACAGTAAGTATTTAAAGCAGGACTGTCTCATATAAATAAAGACAATATTTAAGCTATCCTTCACTACATTCCTAAATTTATCTAAGATAAACTACTGTACCCTACTTATTTACTCATAACAAGGCAAGACAGATGTGGTAAGTGAGTTTTCCAGCTGATGCTGTCAGGTCAAAGACAAAATACAAAATGCATTCTCTCTCTCTCTCTCTCTCTCTCTCTCTCTCTCAGAGAGTTCTTAAATTAATATCGCAAATATTATTTCTGGGATATTTGCAGCATGACATCACTTTTTGTCACTTGACTTTAGTTCCCAAGCTAACCCCCCATTGCTAGAAACTCCATCCATCCATCCATCCATCCTCAACCCCTTTTCTCATTTTGCACATGGGGTTGTGGTCTCCCTTCAGCAGTGACAATCATCTTGAGCCAAGGTTTACACCACCGTGTGGCTAGCCCTGCCATGGTACTTCTTTTGTACCACTCAGTCGCACAAACACTCTCACCTACAACCAACTTAGAGTGTCCAATCCACCTACTGCACGTCTTTGGAATGTGGAAGGAAACCTGAGCACCCAGAGGAAACTGATGTGACCAGAGGGAGGACATGCAGGCTCCAGACAAAAGGAACCCCCAGCCGTGAATTAAACCAGAGAACCTCTTGCTGTGAGGTGACAAAGCTAACCATTGCCCCACCATGGGCAAGATACAAAATGCACTGTCTTTCTCTGAGAAAGTTCTTAAATTAATAT
>NC_056745.1:790773533-790786033 GCF_019279795.1 Protopterus annectens
AGGCACTCCCTGCACACTAGCTGAGAATCTCTTGCTGTGAGGGAACAACGCAACCACTGTATCACCGCGGCTATACTTTATTGTGATACTGTCTACATTTGTGAGGCTTCCTTTGAAAGTTTTTTTTTTTAATGTAGCTGTCAAAGCTTCCATTGTAATGCTTGATGTGGTAACCTTTTGTGGGTATTAATGCATGCTCTTCCACATATGTGTGCTGTCTTTAGCTATGTTATGTTCATAGCAGAAAAAGCAGTTTGCCATCTGCAACAGTCCATGACAGTATGCCACATTCCAACTCTCTCTATAAGTAGCTGCATATCTATGTGGCTGTTTAAAAAAGTGAGTCACTGTGATGTTCAGATAGAGGATGCGTATATGTGCATGTGTGTGTGGGTGTGTGTGTGTGTGTGTGTGTGTGTGTGTGTGTGTGTGTGTGTGTGTGTGTGTGTGTGTGTGTGTACATGTGTACATAAATGCATAATGTAAGCAAACACCACATACACTGCATTAATGCATTGAATAAAATCCTGTCTTTCCAATGTTACAGTCCCTGTGCATACCGCACAAGAGCTTTGTTTTTTGCATTGCCCCTTTAATTACTGCAAACAAAACTTTGGAATACAATACTGCAAGAATTTATTTCTAGAATTCCTTCTTGTATATGCGTACATATAACCATAATGTAAACAAAGACTACATGCACTGCATTGTCCATTGGATAAAATTTGCTTTGTCTATACTATTATTTGTTTGTATATCACACCTGAACACTATTTGATATATTGACCCTTTAATTAAATCAAAGACTTTGGAATAGCATGGTAGCAGACTTTTCAAAATCCCACCCTTTAAATGCATATTCGATACTCCATTTACCTAATACAAAGTCACAGCTTTCAAATGTGCTATGTTTGGGATTTCAATAGACAGCCTCATTTGTAGTCATTACTTATGCTTGTCACAATTCTGTTTTCTAACAATAAATCACATAACTCACCAAATTCACAATCATTTTGTCTGTGTCTCATATTATTCTCATATGTATCAGTAACCTCACTCCCTCTTTCTTTTTTTATTTGAGTAAAAACACATGCTAGACATAAGAAAAATTCTTTGGCTTTGTATTTAGGTTTCATTTCAGCCAACTTGCCTTGTCTTTCCTCTCCTCTCCTTTCCTCTTTTATAATGTTGTTGTTGTGTCTTTCGGCTTTTCCTGGTTAGGGGTCGCCACAGCGGAACTCCGGTCCAGTAATGATTAGCAGTTGATTTTTACATGCTGAGTTGCCAGCCCTGACGCACAAGATTCAATGAAGGTACACCCACTCACGCATGTCTCCACGCAGAAGACGCTCTAGCTGAGAATCAAACCGGACAGCGTCTTACTGTGAGGCGACAACGCTATCGCAGCACCACCACCACGGATCCTTTCCTCTTTTACAATAAGAATATTAAATATTTTAGTGGCTGCCAAGCCTTTAATTTGAACAAATAGTTAACATACTTGGTATTCTCTGACTTGTTCCTAAGATCACTCACATGGAGATAAAGCTGAAATCTTTGTTAGCACATCATTCAGTTTTTGTACAGATTTCCCTGTAGTTTGAGGGTAGATGCAGTTTGAATTTTGAAAATTTAAAGTAAAAAAATGAAGGCAATCTTCCCAAAAACTGATGATGATGTTGTGTGTACAAAACATGAAATGATATGCATTTTCAAAATTGTGTGAGCTAGAGCTTTTGTCTGTCTTTGGACAGAATGTTCCAAGGCTGGCTTTGTCTGTAAAATGAAAACAAATGCAGCTTATTCAGCTGGTTACTCTTCTCAAGAAACTTTGAAGCAAAAGCAAACAGCAACCTATGGAGGTAGCAGCAAAAGAACAACATGAATTATACAGCTATCTGTCTGTACAACCAAAAACAAAATACATTTCTAATTCAGACATCTGTCCTTTCCTTGAAACATCAAGTCTGATTTGACACCATGTCAGGTCTTTCAGCCCAAGTTCTTCAATTTCTGATAGTAGCATTAATGGTTTAGACATGGTTGTAGAGATGAACTGTTAGCACAGAAAAGGTATGAGAAAAGAATGCTGCTGGATCAAAGGTTTACATGTAAATGCCATGACCCATGACCCATTTGGTCACATGAATTTCTTCCTGGGTAACTCTAGTATCTTAATGGCATTCTATAACAAGATCCATCATGCGGTCACTTTATCCTCTTTTCTTCATTTTAAGCAAATTGTCTGTATGTAGCAGTCTTGAACTTTTTCCCTTGAATTATATTTTTAAATTTACTGTGCAGAATCACTTCCAGCCAGAATCTGCAGATTTTTACCATTTTAGTTTCTTTGTTGTGTAAAAGGATATGCACCTTGAAAACATTGTGATTCAAGAAATCAGGATTTCAACTGTATAACATTAGCCCATCATTAATAGTCTTACAATAAAAGTAAATGTGCAGAACTTTTAAAGCATTTGACAACAACAGTAGCAGTTACCCTTTTAATATCAATGAAAAAAAGAAGAAAATGGTTTTGAGATCTGAAAAAAGGTCTTTCTTTCACCATGTGACCAATTTCTTCACCCCACTTAATTGAATCCTTTTTTTTTTTACTAAACAGATGGTAGGTTTTCAACAGGGTGGGATACTACTGTAAGAGCCAATCCACTGCAATCTCCACTCATCCTCAAAAACTTCTGACAGTTATATCCTGGAGAGATCATGCAGGTGAAGAAAACCTAACATAACTATGAAAAAAATAAAGAAAGCGATAATGGTTACTACATATAATATGGACTGCAGCAGTCAGATAATGCTATTGCATAATATTCAATGTTATGTAATTGCATTATGCCATGGAAAGCATATCTTATGTTTGACAACACCAATCAGAGCTGTCTGATGATGAAAAACACAGACAGGACCCAGCACAAACAAGAATGCAGGGTTCTTATGTGTGGAGGAGGGCAAGATTGTAGTGCACTGAACTGAAAGATAGATCCACTGACCTCTGTAGAAATGGATGAGGGAACAGAGGCCATGGTTATAGGGCAAGGTAAGGGAGACACGACTATATCTGCACTGTACTCTATGTACATTGTACTGCATCTCTACTGGATTTTTTATGCTCGGTATTGTACCATTGAATCATTTAGAATTGTAATGTCTATTATTTTAACTCGTTTATTGTTACTCCTGGTAACTATATTTTTGTAGTTATGTATTATGTTTAAGTAGTCATGTTGTTATGATGCATGTTTATGTGGAACTTTTCTCCCAGGGTCTCTACTGAAAAAGGCATTTGACCCAGATGGACTAACCTGGTCAACAAATGTCAAATAAATAAATAATACTCTTACTGATCTTAACAGTTATACAAATAAATGATGGGTTGACACTGCACAGTGCAAGACAAGGTCACAGTCTCCTATGCATGACTGATTATCTAGTGCTGTATGAGCGAAGGCCTAAAACATATGACATATATAATGGAAAATACAATAAGAATATAATTAAAAGTGTATACATAATCTGAATTGGTGAAGAACTAGTAAACAAATTCATGTCATTCTACAACTACAGCCTTGCCCTACTATCCAGCAATGCAATTCATGTATGTGTTGTTGATGACATCCTTTCACCACTGTGAGTATTTGAAGACATGAACGGGGGACGCTCATGGCTGCCATTCCATAAAGTGCTATTCCAAGTTATAATTATCCAGAGTAAGGCATAGAAAAGTGACTGATTGTTTTGGAATTAAGCCTTGTAGTAGCCTCAATCATAAAGGCTTGTGTGATTCTTCATGTGCTTGTGTGTGAGTGTATGAATACTTAATGAGAAACCATATAAGCTTTCTTTCAAATCCCATCTGTTTCAGTTTTTCTCACAAGCAAGGTGAAGTACCTTCTTCTGAGCATACAGAGCCATAAAATCAAACACTAAAGGTTACAAATAATTGGAAAAATATTAACTTGGATTGGCTTGATAAATGCAACATCATAATGTCTGTGGTATTCAAACATTTCATAAATGAAATACATTATGCATTTTCTGTACCTTCAAAAGTGTGGTATATACTAGTATTCAAACCCAGGTCTATAATAGGTTCATAAGTAGGTACTAGGCTTGCTGTCCTTGTGGGCCATTTTAGGCCTAGACAGTTTCCCCTTTTGTGCTCAAATTAACCTATCCCATTCAGTTAGAGACTGGCCTTACCTATCGCATGGTCGATAATTGCATATTGTCCTAATGAGAATAACTGTGATAATACCATCAATAATTTGAGGGGACTCATGCATGGGATAAAGCATTTAGGAGCTGCCTCAGTCAATTAATAATGTTTAACACACTTCCATGTGTTAGTATTATAATAATTATTACTGCATTTCAGGCCAGATTCCTGCAGGGTCAGAGATGGATATCTGAGGGTATCCACCTCCCTGTCCTTGATACTGCGGAATGACTGTTTATTTTTCTTGCTGCAGAAATGACATAATTCCAGAGGTAAGGAATGTCTATTCCAGTACCTTGCAATGTTGTGGTATCGAATGGCTAGAAAAACAACTACACTAGGAGTGCGTAATGATATTCTAAGATATTCCATGGCATTCTATGGCAATAAATATACATTCTATGGTATTCAGTGGTGATGTATCTCACTGCCCATTTCTAGTATGAAGCAAACCTACCTGCACATTTCATATGCTGTAGAGTTTGGACAAAGTTATCAGGTGTCACAGCTACACCTGTATTGCAGTAAAACTGCCTGCAGCAACTGTGCTACCATACAGGTGGAAATGCATGGCCATGAACCCCCATCTGTACAAAAGCTTTACCTGTAGAGTGGCCAAAGGGAGTTCAGGCATAACAGATAGAATAACAGTCATGCCTTTATTCTCCTTGCCCATGGACAGGGATGGAAATGCATACTGCTAGTTCACAAGGGAATTTCATTTATCTTTAACCTAAATGTCAGCATAAGCCCTCACCACAAAAGTTAGGTAACAGCACTCACACTGCTCAACCATATACATGCTTGGTCCTTAGTGTCCCCGTCCCTCTGCTCCAGTAGAGTAATAATAGCAGTAGAACTGCGCCACCTTTACTATAAGCAGCCTTGCTTTCAACCAGATATTATGAGGAGAACCAATTTCCACACAGAGGAAGGTTCACTTCTTTACCAAAACTGCCCTTTTAATTCAGTAAATTGCTATGCTGCTTCAGGGCTGTATACTACAGACCTTCACCAATGTACAAATCTACTGTGTTTCAGCACAGCAAGCTGAATTCCAAAACCACATTAGCATATGTTGAATAAGGACTTGTGGAGTCCTAGATTTTTGACTCAGGCCAGGAATAATTGCTTTTCATAGCATGTTACTCCATGATCAACTTTTGGAATTTGATACTTTCAACTTAATGCATTAATCGAGTCATAATTTCTGTTGCATCCATAAAATATATGAATAGGCAATATTGATAAAATATTCTAAGAAGTAAGAGTAACTTTAACATTTATAGTGCTGAGTCTGTTCAGTACAAAGTAAATTTTATGAATGTTATAAAACAGCACGTATATTTGGGATCATAAAGTTATATATGCAATGTAACTATATGTTCCTTAAGAGCAAGAAACACGTGTAAAGCAATGAAAGATACTGCGGATATATTTTTCACATCTTATAAATTTACTTTTTAACTGTATGCTTTTACATTAAGTTTTTGTAAAATACATACATTACAATTTACATTATTTTATTACTGTCATTATAAAACACTTTATGAGATACAACATGCTGATTGTTTTGCTACTATAGAATACATTTGAAGAACATGTAGGTGATTATCAAATGCTCTGTGACTTAATCAGGTGCTGTTTTGATCAAAGCACCTGCAAGTGGAATAGCAATATATTGCACAGTAATATATATGTATATTGCAAAAAGTAGAAAGACATGCTTTTAAAAAAATCAGTAAGCTCTAAAGTTTGGTATTTTAAGAGCTTTAGTGCTGAGATGAGTCACAGCAGATGTTTCTTTCCTGCTGGGTCACTGGAGGGTTATAAACAAATACCTCACCTTTAAAGGAGAGAGCCACTGCAAAGGTCAAAATGTTGTTTTCAGATGCTGACTTTAGATTTATAAAAAGAAAGTCAAGAGCTGCCTCATATCTTGAACCCAGAGATAAATGAGATTTAATACATCACGCAGTAAAGTAAAGTGACTATTTACTAGGGCAGCACAAAGTCAATCAAATCAACAATACAGCTGACATTATACACGGCTGATAACTCAAGAAAGGAAATCTGAATTTGTGGTTCTGTCATAATGGCATAAATATCACTAAACAACATTCTGTAGTCTAGAAATGCAGCATTTATGTATTACATGATTCACAGACTCACTTATTTTTTGAAGTACTAATACATTTATTTATATTTTCTGGAAAATAAATTATTTTTCTTTGGCACTGTGTAGTTTTGGAAATAACCTTAGAAGTTAGTAGTGTCTGATTGGAGAAGAACACACCTCTTTTATACGAGAATATGTGGGGAGCAGCCCACCCTGCAAATAAAATGTTAAAATTAATATATTAATTTGTTATTTACTATAGTTTCGCCTGTGGAATTAATACAGTTTCGAGTTTCAGTTTATGAGAAGTATTAAAATCATCAGTTGTATATAAAGAAATATGTTTTTTGTAAACTACAACATATATGTAGAAGTAACATTCCACTTCTTATAGTACAGATTATGTGATCATAAAGTATATTACAAACTCATTTCCCATTTAAAATATATAGAGTGCAACTGATTTCATGAGATTTTGCAGTTTTTATATGTTTTCTTCAGGATGTAAGCCATGAAAACTCAGAACTTTTGAGATTTTCAGTCCAAGAGGTTATGCTTCATGATTTTGCTCCTAGAAAATGTGGGCCAGATTCCAAAAGGACTTGGACATGGAATAATGTGTCACACCATGTAGACACATCATACTCAAGTCCAGAATCAGAGCCAGTGCAATGTATGCAGATGGGGACTGCAGGATCCCTAAACCTAATTAAAAAAAAAGAGAATTGTGCTTGCTTTACCAAAATAGTTCAGTGACATTTGCCTATGTACAAGGCTGATTCACTGGAGAAGACCACTGGTTCGAATGAGTGATGTGATGATATGAGGTAGTGCCATCTGTGCCAGGGAGAGTAGGGCAGTGTATGTATAACATGTGCCAGCATATGTAGCTGGGGTTTTGTAAAGAAGTTTATGTAATTTGGCTATCACACTGATTTGTGCAGATGCTTGTGTTAAAAATGTATTTGTAAAGTTGCTTGTGTAGGTCTTGCTGGACAGAAAAGAGATATACATGTATGTCATAGGATCATAAGATCATAGGAAGTTAATAGGCTACTGGCCCTGATGACCTTATAAGCCTAGCCAAGAGTTTAGCCCATGTTTAGCCAAGTTAGCACCCAATTCCCCAGTCCAGCAGGGGCACAGGTAGAATCCCAGGGGTGTATTTTCTGTTTTCTATCCAGTTATCCAAGTTGTGCTTAAAAAGTGATTATGAGGTACTCTGCTTGACATGAAGCTATAGTCTATTCCACAGATGAGGGAGTCTCTGGGACACAAATCTGTCCCACCAACAAGTTATATTGATGTCACAGACCAGGTTGAGGTCATGCATGTGGGTTACTTGAGTGGAGCTTGACTTGTGGATATGCAGCAGTCCCATCAAGGTGGGGTCTGAGATTGCTTTGTGTGCCAGACAGAGGTCATCTATAAGGTGTCTATATGAAACTGAGTAGAGGGACAGGGCTTTTAGCCCGTCAGGGTAGGATAGATGTTTAAGACCCTGGATTTTCCTGGTAAGGAACCTCTGTGGTCTCTCCAGCTGCTGCATGTGCTTTGCGAGATACATGACAAAAGGGGCATTGTACTCAATAATGGACCTTATAAGTGAAGAATTCAGGGATATTATGACCTTTTTGTCCCTGGATGAGATACACTTACTTATATAAGGTTTGCCATGTAAAATGCTTTCCGTACAAAGGAAGCAACATGGTGGTCAAAAGCCAGGTTGCTATCAATCTGGATGCCCAAATCCCTCACAACTGATTGAGTGCTTAGGATGTTGTTATTAATGTGATAATCTGTGGGGACGTCACTCTCCCTAAAGGGGATGATGATGCATTTTTGGTATTCAGCTTGAGGCCATGTTTCTGGCACCGGTCATTTGTTTTGGTGAAACTATCTTGTCTCAATCAAACAGTATTATTATAACTGATTAAATGTATATGTTTTAATAGAAAATTCTGGAAAGGAAGAGGTTTATCTCAGTCCAGCTAATTTTGAAAAATAGGTTGAAAATTAAATTGGTTGGTTTAGGTCATAAAGATTTTATCTTACAGGTCTGATTGCAGGCAGACACAAAAATGTCTGAGAAAAACAGGACTAGGAATCTTACTGTATTGTCCTTAGGGTTCAACTAATTGCTATCCTAGAAGGGTGGAAGTTCTTGAAATTGTTTTATAGCTTTCAGATGCTGCAACAGGTCTTAGCAAAGCTCTGGATGTATATTGTACCAGAGTCAGGTGAGCAGATGGGATGTCATTCTATAACCAGCACTGAAATGTTTTTTTTTTTTTAGATTTTAGTGAGAGATATGATGGAACTCTCTCAGCAGTGCTTTGTTTCTTGGACCCTGACAGAACAGATCTCTCACAGATATCTCACACAACCACACACTTCATCTTGCCTTGCTGTAGTAAGTAACTTAATTAGGGAACAGTAATTCTTTAGTAAGTCAAGAAAATGTAGTGAGAGTAGTTAAGTATTGTTTTTCTTCATCTGTGTGAATCCATCCAACTGTGTTATTTTTATATCTTTTGTGATTAAAACTCTGGTGATTATTGTAACTAGATATTCAGTATTCTCTTGTTTTCTGTTTAATTATATATTATTAAATATTTCAATACCTTTCAATGTGGTTGGTCTTTTAGAGAATACTTTTAACATCTTAAGAGCACTTATGCTTATTTTGTTAACACTGTGGCAACTCCCAAAAGCCTTGCAGCATTGATCAAACACTACCATTTATAGTAGTATTAATTTTACTCAGTATAATTGGGTAACCTTGTAAGAACCTTAGAATATATGACTGCTGGCAGCATAATTACCTTATAGTCTGGGCAGAGGGAGCACAGCTAGTAAATCTGTGCCAGCCTTTCCCAGGTGTGTGTGTGTGTGTGTGTGTGTGTGTGTGTGTGTGTGTGTGTGTGTGTGTGTGTGTGTGTGTGTGTGTGTGTGTGTGTGTGTGTGAAAATAAAATATCCAAATGTGTGTGGCAACTTCTTGGAACAGGGGCATACAGCTATAATGATTAGTGAGGAGTCTTGTTTTGGGCCCAGAGAGAGTGAGAGACAGAGACAGTCCAGCCCCAGCTCTGGATTGTACTCCCTGTGTGCTTTTAAGGGAAATTGTGCTTTGTGCAGAGATAGGCATCTGAAAATACTGCGTGAATCCATTTTGTTCCTATGGGCCTCCATTACCGGTGTCAGTGGTGAGGACTTAGGCTCCTTGATTACTGGCCCAGATTAGCAATCTTCACAATTGGTTTTGGTGAAGCTGAAACTCTGCCTTGATATAAGACTGGATATTGAAAGCAATAGTGGAAAACCACACTTCCCGCTATAGCAAGTACCACATATATGAGAAGCTGTAATGCAATGTCTGGGAGCTGGGTGGAATATCAGGGACTAATCGCATATCTGGCTAGTTATACTATAAACCATCCCTGAACTGCATTTGGGACAGTTCATAAAGACCTATTGGTTAAAATAAAAGATGTATTTAACTGTTGAGCTAGAGGGTGCACATGCCTGTCCTTTGTCATGGATGAGGAGAATGCAGGCATGATCACTTTACTATCATGCCTGCCATCAACAGTCAATTTTGAAGGGGGTGTTTGTGCTATGGATGGCTTCATGGATGTGCAACCCCACCTTTATGGCTAATTTGATATTACAAGCAGTGAGCACCACATATTATTTATTATATTTTATTTATTCCTTGTTGACCAAGGTAATCCCAGTAGACAAGTTTCTTTATTTTAGGGATGAGGAGGTATGCACACTGTCTGAGTGAAATTTGACCAGAGTGGTCAGAAAATGCTGTTACTCTTTTTGGCCTGATTTACTAGGTAGTTGAAGAAGGGTGCCACATGGCAAAGACATGTCCAGCATGGTGGGAAGGTGACAGTCATAGAGCTGGGAGTGCTGCATGGCCTGTTGAATGTGTCACAGAGATGGAAGAGGCAATTGTAACCCACTTTGATGGTGAAGGCTGTGTCCCTACCTAGCACCATCTTACTCATGTGTGCTAATCCTATCAATAAACCTAATCCTACCCCTGACTCTAACTCTAACCCTACACGTTATGTTACTAAAAATTCTTTCCATAACAGTATCACTACTAAGATGACACTTGATCATGGTTTTGTAACAGCATTTAACTAATATTGGGTGTTTTTAGTGGGAGAGAAGTATTCAGTGTTTTGTGATGCTTTCAGTTTTGCCTTGGAGGGTAAATGTTTACAGCTAAGATGAAGAGAGAACTGTTAGAGGTACTTTCCAATCTTAATCAACATGCCAGTATATAAGAACAAAGGTGACATCCACAACTGTGTGAAGTATAGCGGTAACAAACTCCTGTCACATTGCATGAAAGTTCTTGAGAGGGTGATTGATGAATGGATATGCAGAGTAGTTGAAAGTAAGATGGGAGATGAGCAGTTTGGATTTAGATCAGGATGCAGCACAGGTGACCCAATGTTTGTAGTGAGACAGATAGTTGAGAAGAAGCTAGAGATGAGGAAAGAGGCCAAATGACATTCCTAGACTTAGAGAAAGCATATGACAAGGTCCCAAGAAAGCTGAATCGGGTAGGACTGTAGGGGTACAAAGTCCAAGAAACATTGGTAGAATTAGTACAAGCTATGTACAAGGACCCACTGACTCAAGTACAAGCAGTGTTCATTCTCACAGAGAGGTTCCCAGTGGGAGTAGGTATACACCAGAATTCAGCTCTGAGCCCACTGCTGTTCATGCTGTTGATGGACAACATTAGCAAATAGGTTGGGGGGATGGGCAGATCAACAAAGTTACTGCATGCACAATGTGGCATTACAGGCAGACTCTGACCAAAAACTTCAGCAAAGAATAGGGGAAATGACTGCAAAATTGAAGACACATAGGATGAAACTATCTACAGATAATACCGTGGTAATGGCAGTAAATTGGGGGAAATCAGAAGAAACTGAGAATGGAGATGGTAGGGAAGATAGTGGAACAGGTTAATAGCTTCATGTATCGGGGAGGGGTGGTTATGGAAAAGGGAAGCCTTAATGTAGCGGTCAAAGCGGGAATCAGAGGGGCTGCAGCCAACTGGCACAGAGTGTCAGGTGTAGTGTATAACAGAAGAACGTCAAAGAAACTGAAAAGAAAGGTGTATAAAACAGTGGTGTGACCCATACTACTGTATGATACAGAAATAAGGGCAGTAAAGGCAGAGCAAATGAAGATCCTAGAGGTGCTGGAAATTAAGTGCCTGAGATGGGTGGTATGCACAATGTGGGACAGATGAAAAAATGAGGACACAAGAGTGAAAGTCAAAGCTGCTCCAGTTGCAGAAATGATCACAGAGACATAATTACGATGGTCCAGGCACATCTGCAGAAAAGCAAAAGACAATCTGTTAAAGAAGATATGGGACAGAGAAGAAAGAGGTAGGAGGAAATGAGGGTATACAGCAAAGAGGTGGATGGATTGTGTGACAGAATATCTGTGACAGTAAGGCATGAGTGTCGAAGAAGGCAGGAGTGTAGCATTGAATCGAGAGAGATGGCAACAGTTAACATGACTTCTTGACCCATGAAGAAAACGGGAAAAGGAAGGTTGATGATGATGATGATTAGGAGATCAAGACTGAGCCCAATTAAAAAAAAGAGAGATATACTATGAAAAAGAAGGAGGAGGTTTGATTTAAAAATACAGTATATTAAGCATCTGTTTTGGGTGGTAAGGAGTGTGAAATAACAAAAACAAAAATGATAGTAAAACTGGTCTAAGTGAAATATGAAGAAATTTGGAAAAAATGAAGTATGAAACAAGTTAGAAGGAACAGCATATGGAAATAAATTCTAGTTAGGGAAGTTAAAATGTAAAGAAACTGATGGAAATAGAAAGTAATGGCATAACATAGTCATGGAAAATTATTACTTAGTGTATAAATGGAAAGAATTAAAAGTATAGATAAAAAATGCAGGAAAAATAAAACAAAAAGTTTGAGATGTTTTGTGAGCAGGGGATTTTCGTGAAAAATTTTATGTGATAAACAACCAGTAACAAGTAATAAGAAAAATGAAGTAATAAAAGAAAGGAAACATAATCAATGTAATGAGGATGAAATAACAGACTTTTTTGTTGTTGTTGTAAAAAA